>NW_020884916.1:6809440-6914473 GCF_003945725.1 Corapipo altera | reverse complement strand
TTCCCTTCCCTTCCCTTCCCTTCCCTTCCCTTCCCTTCCCTTCCCCTTGGGGAGATTCTTCAGCCCTTCCTGCAGAGCTGGAAGCTTTAAGGAGAAGGTGAGGAGCTCTAAATGAGAATATGGTTTTGCAGGAGATTGATGTTGGAGAGCCTGGCTAAAAACCCATCTTATCAGATCCAGGAGACACAACTGTGCTGCTTTCAGGATCCAACACGCAGCAAAAACAAGGTGGGATGTGAGTAGTACAGCATAATGCTCAGGTACAAATGCTGTTGAAATTGGGGTAAGGGGGTGAAGCTATGCAGTGTCTTTATTTCTTCTTAATCACTCTCTGGGTAATGGAGAGTTGGGGATGCAGCTGATAGAGGAGGCAAGGTTATGTGTGTTTTTGAAAAAGCCCTCTTTTTGAGACGGCAAAGATCATCCAGAAAAAAAGCTGAGTTGAGGCTAAGCTCTAAAAAACTTGTAAAAGTAATGCAGGGCTTCCCCTCTCTCCTTAGTTTCCATTTCCACCTCATCCAGCTGTTTGAGCCCTTCCTTGGGTGGCCAAGGATCTGGAAACTTTTTTCTCCCCTAAAGCAGGGTCAGAAACCAACAAAAAAATGTGTGTCCTGATGAACTGGAGCTTTTCTGGAAGCAGCTCTGTTTGTATCTGGATAAGCACGTTGAGAGGACAAGACAACCAGGAGGTGCTTGAAGTGCTGGGGAGAAGCAGCAGGAAGGCAGTGAGGGGCAGGAGTGAGAACTTAGCAGTGTGAGCTGTTTCAGATGCCAGGGCTGGGAGGATGAGGGGGCTCTTAGTTCAGTGCCTTTTGCCTGCAGTATTGAAGTCTGAAGAATTTTAATTTTATTCTGAACTTTATGTGTGTGCACAGCTCATAAAACCAATGATGTAGGTGCCCAGTGGAGGTGCAAGCTGCTCACCTGACGTGTACAGTGAATAACAATGAGACTTAAGTTGCACATTTTAGAGTTGTTCCTGCTGTTTCAGACAGATGAAGCTCTCCCATGAAATGGTGGGTTTCCTTAAGCTTTTGCTCTTTCTTAGCACCCGTGTTAATTTTCGTATAGTCTCTCCATTTGTTTTTCTCAGGTTTTTGGAAACCAAGTGCTCGAAGGCGGCTGCCTGGCACCTATGTCAGCTGGGAAATAAGGAAGATTGTGACCCAAATTTTGACTCAGGGGCACGAAATTGGGCAGATTCCTCTGCATGTGCTGAGCAGAGGTACAATATTGGGGATCTCTGAATTAAGGGTGAGTTGGAGTTCTGTTCCCAGGTATAATTCTGTGCATGGCAAAAATAATGCAGAGCCCTCCCAGGATAGATGGAAACAGGTGGTGGTTGTGGGACCTGTGTCTTCAGGAGTCATTTTTGTTGTCTGCTACTAAGAAATGAGTGGTTGTCATGGTTACCTGCCTCCCTTTCCTGGTCTTGCCAAATGTCTTCTCTAGAGCCTCGGGCTTGGAGCAGGATTCAGTGTTTCTCTTCGGTTGAGATCACACTCTGATCCAAGCACCTTGAATTTCAAATGTGCTGCTTTGTAACACTGGTGTAACTTTTATGTGCCTGAGTACCTGGAGAGCCTTTGGTACTCTTCTTACTGAACCTTCAGAACAAGGAAGAAGTGACTGAAATAAAGTCACCTATGGGTTTATTTAGTGGTGCAGCCCCTGGGCAAGCTGGGCAGAGGTATGGGGTCTCTGAGCGAGGGTCTCCGTTCATAGCACCATCCATGGGTTCAGTACAACCAGTGCCTCCTGCGGAAACTCTCTAAGGGATCAGCCAAGCTCTATCTTCTCTCTGTCTTGTCTTCTATTATCAAACCACAGTGTGTCTAGTTATGAAGTGACCTGAATATGGAAACTCCACAAACCTTCTGTCTTGAATCTGACTTTTTAGCCCCCTCTTAATATCTTTTTTTCTTCAATGCCAGAAGAGGACGATTGAATGAGAAGGGACCAGGTTAACAAATTGTCTCTTTGGGAGTTTTTTGAGCTGGGTTTGGTTGGCATTGCCCTAGAGAGTGAACTGAGCTCTGAAAAATGGCTCATTGAAGTTGTGCAGCAAGGAGATGGTAGGGATTGCAGCAAGCCATGCTGTAGAAATTCTTGGAGCAGCAGGAAGGTGAAGAGTCTCCAAGGAAACATGAGGTCATTTCCCTTTTAGCATAGTACATTTCGGAGATACTTTAACAATTAATCAATATCTAAATGTGCAGTCCATTATAGGGCTTGGCAATGGGTTGTTTCATAGTCTAACAACTGGGAGCCTGCCTGTGCTAACAGGGCTGAATCCCTGAGCTCCAGGGAAGGTGACTACTACATGGAGAGGCATAACTCGCTCCTCCTGGCCTCTTTTGAGATGAGGTCAATGATATTTACCATTTAAGGAAGATATCCCTCCAATTAAAGTGATGAGGGTACAAGGAATCCACTTTGATGTTCTTTATTTTCAGCCTTTATAGCAATAATCTTCACCAAAAATCTGGTAATGAGGGGCAGGGGAATCTCTGTGTGTGGACAGCCAAGTGTTACAACACAGCTCTGGCCTCAGGCTGCTGCTGAGCCCCTTGTAGCCCATGCTGGAACATCTGGTCCATCTCAGGATGGAAGGTCAGCCTGGACAGCTGAGTCTGGTCCCAACTGCTGCATGAGGGGCTGGATTTGGAGGCTGGAGAGCTGTGTCTGGGCAGCTGTGTCTGGGCTGCAAGGCCCAGAGCTCCAATTTGCATTGCTGGAGATGCTCCTGGGGAAACAGCTCGGCTTGTGAGGTCGTGCAGGCCGTGATCCACCATCCACCTGCCTCGTGGATGGATTCAGTGCCTCCCAGCAGAGTGGCTTCCCCAGCCCTCCCAGCAGGGTCCTGCTGAGGTGTTTTTGGCATGACATGTGCTTGTAAGGAGGTGTTGTGGCTAGGATAGGGATTCCTTCCTCCTTTGGCCACTCCCCAGCTATAGAGCCAGCAATGGTTCCTGCTCTGCCCTACTTACCTGGCGAGAAACAAGCCAGGGTCTCTCTTCCTCTGCATTAACTACAGCTGCCCATCATTTTTCAGGAAGGCATCCATTTTTTTGCCCCACTCACTTTACTCTTCCCCAAACCACATCACACTTCTCTAACATCTGCCTGGGAGCTTATTTGGAGCAGTGGACAGTGAGCAACTCGTGTCCTGTGAACTGTCCCGGACCCCTCTGGAAATGGAGGGAATCAGTGCTGCGTGTGGTTTAGGGGTTATTGGTGAGCAGAGTCACAGGACTCTGAAGGCATTAGTCATTTAATTAGCATTAATAGGGCAATTATTATCTTAATAAAATGACTGATTATGACACTGAAGTTGTATTTGAGGTTTAACAGCTGCAGCAGTCTGACTGAATTGTGTATTTGTTAATCCTCAGTGAGGGTGTTCTATTTCACTGAGTGATGTTTATTTAACATGCAATAAGTGTCTTAGTGAATCTCTATTAAAGGCATATGTGGAAACCTTAATTTGAAGCATTACAGAAAAGAGTGAGACTGTTCAATTCACAGAATCCTATTTAAACACTGTGAGCTCCAAAACCAGTCCAGTGCCAAAGCAAACTGTGTCCTGTAAGCTCTGTGCCAGATGTCTCATGTGGGGTGTGCTCAGGGTCCAAAGAAAATAAGGTCTGAAGGGAACAGTTTGGCCATTGACTCTCCAATCCAGCCTATATAAAGGAGTATCGTTTCCATTCAGGAAATAGAAACCTCTTTGAGATGGATCCTATTCAAAGAGTGTTTGCTGAACAAACCTTCCCAGCAGCAGCGATTCTTAGCAACATCTCTGCCTGCGAGCAGGAACGATCTGGTGGTAAGGGTTGGCAAGCATCCTAAACCTCTCTTAAGTTTGAGAAAGAAGAGATAGCAAAACAGTTAGAGGTGTCTCTGGGTGCTTGTTGTGGCCCCAACTAGTGCCTGGTGTCGGACACCCTGACTATCCTCATGGGTGAGATGTGAGATGAAGTCTTGGCCAACCTGAGTTTGTCTTTCTTGTGTCCTATGACTTGAGGTATCATAGCTCATTGTGCTCTGGACAGGGCACTCCAGGATATTGTGGAACTAACCTCTGGCAGACTGGGATGATGTCCCTGGAGAGCCCAACTCTGCTCTGAACCCAACCTGTTTCCTTCTGAGTGCATCTAAAAGGTGTTTTGCAGGTAAATAACATGTTCATTTTGTCTATGTTCAGGGACATTTGAGCGTGAACCATCTGTGAACTGACCCTGCTGTGTCCTCAGGTGAGGAACACCATCTCTGTGGAACATTCTTGCTGGGGTGAAGTCTTCTCCATGGTTGTATGAGGTCACCTGCTATAGCAGTCATGTGTGTTTTCTCATCACTCACGTGGTTCTGAACTCAGCTAAGAGGTGGGAGCTTGAGTGCTGTCTTGGCACTGGGATAATGCAGCCCCAGGACTTGGAGTTGGCTCAGCCACAGGCACAGCACGTGTACAAACATGGTGCAGGCTGCATCTTCCCTGAGGTTTGTGGCAATCCAGTTCCAAATCCAAACGTGAACTCCCTCTGGACCAGGACATGTGCTCAGCTTTCCTTTCACCTATCCCTGAACCCATTCTGGGCGAGGGAAGGATGGGCAGCCTTGGCAGCCCTTCCCAGAGTGAACTGTGTTTGCTTTGGGTGAAATGCAGAAACTGGAGAGGGATGAACTCTTCAGGCTCCTGGGAGCTCCTGCCAGCTCTGTGCTGTGACCCCAGGTGAGGAACATCATCCCTATGGAACATTCTTGCTGGGGTGAAGCCTTCTGTGTGTCTGTATGAGGTCACCTGCTGTATCAACCTGTCTTGTGTGCTTTCTCCTTACAAAGGTGATTCTGGAGCATTGTTCTACCTTGGAGAAGGAAATGGAAGGGCTGAGAGGATCGATCACCTGAGGATATTCCACAAGGCAGCAGCAGGCTGGGATGGAAACTGCCTCTTGTCTATTTGGATCCTGTATAGACTTCTCCCCTTCTGTATCTAACTCATGTTTTTTGGTGTAAGGTATGGTTGGACAAGCTTTTCCAGCTTGCTGAGCTCTCATTGCTGCCCTAGCCTAGGTGCTGTCAGGTCACACTGCTCTGTCCCAGCTTTCCTTGGAGTGGGAGTCTTGCTGGACACATCCTAGGTGCTGTGTGGGGCTGGAAACCTTGCCACTCTTGGATATAAATTTACCCTTCCTTGCTTGTCATCTTTTCAGGGCAATGAGCCCAGCAGCCCCACAGGCATGGCTGAAGCATGGGATCAATGTTCCCAGTGGTTGATCTACAGGAACAAGCACATGGGGAGGGAATGAGTTCATCTCCTCCATGCTCTTGGCCGTGGCAGGGCTGTTCCTATATTCCTGCCGTACTGGGGCGATAAGCTCGTTGCAGGGAGAACACTATCCCTTCCCTGGAAGAAGAGTTTCATCCGAACCTTCCTCCTGGGAGCAGTCCTTGGTAGGCAGCTGAAATTTTCCTTTTCCTCTCATCCCATGACTGCTAGGGAATATCCAGCCCATTGCATTGTCCATATTTCCATGGTCCAGAGATGTTTCAGGATCTGTCAGCTGGTTCTTTCCGTTATTGCAACTTTTTAGCTGCTTTCTCATAGGTTGGTGCTTTAACCCTTAATTTCTCCTGGTTTTGGTACAGCAGGTGATTGCGGTTTGGCTGAACGAATGAATCTAAAATGAACCAACATCTCTGCTCCTTCACTGTAGTTGTGCTCTGGAAGATGCAGCCCCTCTAAAACACCTCTGGTAACAGAAAAAACTGAAGTGGATCCAAATGACTCTGGTTTCAAAGGAGATTTAATTTGGTGACTAAACCAGGCTGCAGGCTTTCCAGTCCTATCAATCCCATTAAAAAGCAAAAAAAACCAAACAAAAAAACCCAAACAAACAAACAAAAAACAAACAAACAAACAAACAAAAACCAACAAAAGATCACAAAAATGCTCAAAATCTTAACAATAGCAGAAGTCATAACTATAATTTTACTGTGTACTGTTGTTTTAACAGGTGGGGTGTAATTGGAGTGAACTTGTGTGCAGCACGTTGGATTGAGTGGCGTAAAAGTCACGGTAAAGTCTTGGATTTCTGGCACGGAGATGTGGGTAGAAGGGTGAGTGAGAGCTGTGTTTGAGGGATTGGGGTGAGGTGTTATGTTTGAGAAGGAAAAAACTTAATTTCTGATGAGAAGTGTTTTAAGTTTCACTTGATGTCCTCCACCTGTTTCCAGCTCAGACCACTCCTCTCTTCCTCCTTGTGCTTGCCCAGGGCTGTTGTATGTGACTGTTCAAACAGCCCTAAGTCTGTTTATTTACTGAGGCTGAAAATCATCTTGCAATCAGAATTCTTCATGGTGCAAATACCTTGTTTTAACAGCCAGGCTGGTTCTCTGCTGCAATAACAGTAACAGACCTCTTGGCTCACCTTTCAAGTCTCTGTCAAGGGCAGGTGTCCTTGCACGGGCAGTTGCTGCCTTCCAGAGATCCAGGCAGGCTCAGAGGGTTGGTTTTTCTCTGTGTTGGAGACAGCAGCCAGGGCGGGTCTCTGATGGACGAACCGTGTGTTCCAGTTATCTTGTGCGTGCTGGGATTTGCCAGGAAACTAATGATCTGTCTGGTCCAGAGTCTTACAGGCACCAGCAGCAGTTGTCTCCTAAGGAAAGCACCAGAGGCAGATATTAATCAAAGAATGAGCTTTTCCTGGCTTTTCTTCCTCACCCCAGCTCAGGTAAGGCTGTTTCTCAAGCATGTGGCTCTCAAACAACATCCAAACCAGCAGTGTGGAGGTACTGTTTCTTGACTATTAGTTTTCCTGAGGTTTCAGACTTAATGAATAACTGTAAGAACTTGCCTGAAAACATATAAACCTCACACTTACACTATGTGAAGTGTGAATTCCTTGTCAAATAACTTCTGTCTGAAGTGTTTGAGCTTGGAGATTTAACCAGCCAAGGCTAAAGGCCACCAAGGTGCCTGCTGCTGTCCTGGCTATTGCACAGGCTGTGGGTTTTCTTGCAGATGCTCACATTTCTCCTCTCCTCAGAAGCTGCTCCTCACCTGAGTGCAGCCCCAGCAGCCCAAATGCTGTTGTGTGAAGTGTGTTGGTAGGGTTGACTCACTCTGGCAGGTTTGGTAGCAACTGTATATTATCTGCCTTACCTGTGCTGTGTGAACCATCGCCTCTGCAAACTTCTGGAACAGCAAAAACTGGAGATGGGATGACCTCAGATCTTTCCAATTCTCCATTTTCCCCCTGTGGAGGAAGGCTTGCTCTCTCCACTAGATTTTCCTGTACTGGCTCCAGTTTTCAATGACTCAAGGCCAGGGTTTTCATTGTTTCCCTCAGGAGCCTGGCAGATTGCTCACCATGAGAGATGCTTTCCTAAGCCTCCACCTGATCTGTTCCCCTCTTTGATTTCAGCCTTGAATTGAAAGAGTGGTCAGCAAAAAGTTACAGTGAGTTAATGCCGATCAAATGAAGTACTTGAGTACCAGTAACTCTTTCTGGGTCACTTTGATGCAGGTCCTGAATAAAAACAATTGAAACAAAGCTGTCATGGTGTCACTTGAAGGCTGACAAGCACTGAAAAGCACGGACAGTGTAGGTAGTGAGGTCCTTCTAGGAGTTACAGGTTAGTGGAAGGTTTTAGTCTATAGAATATAAATGTACCTGCAACTGGTAGAAACTGGAAAGATTACCCCTGAAATATTGAACTACGTGGCCAACTGCACACGTGGTAATTGCTGGTTTTATTCTAGGCTTTGCTTGTGCCTAGTACTTAGTCAAGAAGCTTGACTTTTTTTCTTAACAAGCTGAGGATTTTCCCATGCAATGCTTTCTGTTATGCTGCCTGTGCTGTCAGTGCTGTGCAACCAGTAGCTTGACTGTAATGCTGAAGTAATTCTTAAAATATCATCTGTGAAACAGATCAGGCATGACGGGATAAAGCTCTTTTCCATGAATGATGAGTGGGACCAGACCCTGGATTCACTCTCAAACGGGAGCCCGCACAAGAAGGGAGAAATAAATTCTAAAGCATGGCCATACAAGGGACAAAACTAGAAGTAAATCCAATGTCCACCACTGAGAATTCCAGAAATATTTAGGGCAGGATGGAAAGCCGGTAGTGGTTAAGAGGTCTGTGGTAGGATGATACATCATGGGATGGGAAGCTCTGTCTTTTGGTTAGATTGCTTGGGAAGCTGGTTTGTGGTTTATCTGAAATGAGCGGTGGGCTCTTCAAACAAGGTTAGGGAACAAGGATTGAGTAGGAACAGGGGATGATGCTGCACTTGCACCTCTGCCAGGGAGATGGAGGGGGGTTAGTTAATGCTTCCTCACAGGCCCGTGCCACACACCAGTCCTGCCAACCTCTGTGTGCCAAGGGAGGGACTGCTGCTTCCTTGGGGAGAAGGGGTTTTTGTGCTCTGACAGCACTGGCTGTGCTGGGGGGGCAAAGAGCGTGACTAAGGATAAGATACAGAACCAAGCTCTGCACCTTGATTCACCCCATCCCTGTACAGCTTCGCTCTTCCCCTCCAGGAATGTCTGATAATGCAACACACAGGGCCGAGATCACCCTTCTGGCAAGTGCCTGCTGTGGTGTGAGACCAGTCATCTGACAGCATGGTGTTACTGCAGTCTCCAAGGCAACCCTCCATGCCGTTCCCCTTTGGAAGCTCTGTGTATTCCTGAAGAAGCTGCAAGTGCAGGAGATGTGAAAGACCTTACCTGTGCTAGTGAGCTCTAGACCAGGAGGCTGTTTCTGCCTTGGGTATTTCCTACTGGAAGATACTGCCTGTCCACCCTTCATGTCACACAGTCTTTTTCTCCTGCTTTTTCTTCCCTCCTCTGTGTGCTGTGTGTGCACCCAGCTGTGCTTGCACAAAGTCCGGGCTGCCATGAGGATCACTGGAGATCTCTGCTGAGGTGAGACCTTGCATCATTGGCATGTGCCGGAAAGAGAATTCCAGAGGAGGGTCCCAATTTCCCAGCTCTGCAGTTCTTTGCAGCACTAAAATACTCCTGGTGTAGTGGGTTTCTGTGGCTGGGTTTTGGTAGCGGGGGACTACGGGGTGGCTTCTGTTAGAAGCTGCCAGAAGCTTCCCCTGTCCCGTGGAGCCAATGCCAGCCGGCTCCAGGATGGAATTCCTGCCTCTGGCCAAGGCCAAGCCAGTCAGGAGCGACAGTAACACCTCTGGGATAACACATTTAGGAACAGAAGTGTTGCACAGAAAGAATTCCAGCCAGGGAAGAGCAGAGTGAGAACATGGGAACAGCACTGCAGACCCCAAGGGCAGTGCAGAAGGAGGGGCAGGAGGTGCTCCAGGTCCCTGCAGCCCGTGGGGCAGAGCGGGGGGGGGGAGCTGTGCCCCTGCAGCCCCTGGAGGAGCCCACACTGGAGCAGGGGGATGCAGGAAGGAGGCTGTGACTCCATGGGAGGCCCAGGATGGAGCAGGGTCCTGGTAGGGACCTGCAGCCCGTGGAGAGGGAAGCCCAGGCCCCGGAGCAGGGCTTTCCCGGGCAGGACTCGTGGCCCCTGTGGGGGACCCACGTCAGTACAGCTCATTCCTGAAGGACTGACCCCACGGAGGAGTGACCCACAGGACAGCAGGTTGGGAAGAGCTGCTGCCCGAGGGATGGACTCACGCTGAGAGGTCCATCGAGGACTGTCTGCCCACGGGAGCAGGGGAAGGACTCCAACTCCTCTCCCTGAGCAGCAGCAGAAACAACAACTGACCGTGACCCCCATTCCTGTCCCCCTGCACTGCTGGGGGGGAGGAGGGAGAACATGGAAGGAAGGAGGGGTGGGGGGAAGCTGTTTTCAAGACTGTTTTATTTCTCACTCTTTGGCTCTTATCCTGTTAGTAGTAAATATAAGTACTGTCCTCACTTTGAGTCTGTTTTGCCCGTGAAGGTGATCAGTAAGTGACCTCTCCCAGCTCTTACCTCTACTCAGGAGTTCTTAGCTGGTTTTTTTTCTCTCTCCTCTGTCCAATTGCAGAGGGAGGGTGAGAGAGTGGCTTTAGTGGGTACCTGGTAGCTGGCCAGGGTCAACCCACTACACCTGGTAAGGAATCTCATCTGCAATTCACCATCATGTCCCAGAGTGTCTTCTCTGGGCTTCTCTTCAGCAGTTAGTGTTTTCTTTTGAAGAGGTGAGGAAGGTCAGGGGAAAACTCCTTTGCTATTTGCATGGAAGAACCTCCCCCCGTCAGGTTGTACATGGAGCTGAGACCAGCTTTGTCTAATTAAAAATGGGCATTTCCTGAACATTCCTGATCTTGGGGTCACTGGTGTGCAGTGAGGGACTCCCATCTCTCAGGAGAAAGTCAGAGCTGCTCTCCTGGCACAGCTGAACCATCTGAGAGCAGGAGAGAAGTGAGGTGATGGGAAGAGCTGGCTCAGTCCAAGCATCTCATGTTCCCTGGGGGTGACAGTGCTGCTGATTTATAGAAGCTGCTGTCCCTTTTGTCCCCCACTGTGAGCCCTGGGAAAGTGCTGGATTAGGTGCAAGCTCTGCTTTAGCAGGCAAGTGGTTTGTTTGTCTGCTGTGTGTCAAGTGGAAGCTGCTGGAAACTTGCTCCCCTGGAGCACTTCTACTACAGCCTTTCTGTCAAAGTCTGTGCTCCCAAACCTGGCCAGAGTCTCCATCCAGCACCCCTCAGCCCCCACTTGGCTCTCTCAGCCCTGGGTTTCTCCTGAGATGTCTCTCAGCTGCACCACACAGTTGCTGGCATGTGTTGGATCAGGTGCTTTCCAGGAACTCTGGCAGCTGCCACGTCTGTAAATAGTGTCACTTGATGGCCCCGAGGGCTGGAGGGGAGAAAAGGTGTTTCCCTCTGGCTCTCGGGTTGATGCTGCAGCACTCAGGACATGGGAGCTGGTTCACCCAGTGACTCCAGGGTCTGGGGTGACCTGCCCTCACAGGCTGTGGAGCCGCAGATTAGCAGCACAACCTAGACTAGAGTCACTGAGCAGAGAAACCAAGCAGGGCTGAGGCATTCAGCATTTAGTGAGCCTTCAGCCCTGACAAGAGTTGGAGTAACTGAGAGGCAGAATCTGCCTGGTGGATTGAGATCATTGCTGTTGAAGGATATGACGGAGACAATCCACTTACAGGCTTGGCTGCTGTGCTGGTTTTAACTCTTTCTTTATCTCCCCAGTAGCAAGTTGGGGAATACGTGTGGGAAACAAATCAGCAGCAGACAGTGGCATGTGAAGTGATTCTCCTCACTGGCACAGATGGGGCTGGAGAGCAGAAATACCCGTGCTGATTTAAATGGCAAAGATAACTTGCTGCTTTCTCACTTGCAAGGCCTAAAATGGTTTGGAGGAAGGAAGAGAGAACCTGAGCCTGCTGGTTTGTGAGAGATGTTGGATACTGTACAGATGGGGTTTTTATGTACTTGATTTCTTCAGAGCTCATGAGTAGTGGGGGACAGGCTGTTACTGGCGGGAACTGGTGCTGAACTGGTCAACAGGTACAGGTGTCTGTGTGAAAGGCTCTTGTCTCCCAGATAAGACAAGCCCCAAAATGACTGTAGAGGGTTTTTCCTCCCCTCTTTAGCACTTATCAGGCAACATTCAGGCTCTCCAGCCCCACTGGCTTGGCTATGCATGTGTTGGATAGCAAAGTGAGGTCTAAACCTTGCCATGCTCAGCTGCAGGAGTGAACAACACCTGGTGTAATGAATGTGAGGAAAGATGTGATTCAGGATGGTAGTGGAGGCTGGTTTTGCGAGCACAAAGGAGATCTGCTGGTGGAAGGGCCAAGAGTGAGTGCAGGAGCCAGGGACTCACAGGGAGCATCGATGCCTGGGGCCAGCCAAGAAGGGCAGGGGGCAGAGAAGTGGGGACTGGCAGAAGAGGAGACAATCCTTGATGCCAAAAGGACTTTTTAAGCACCCGAAACTGCTGTGGGTGTAAAGGTGCCTGGAGTAGCCTGTGGTATCCAAAAGAGAAGGGATGTGGAGCAGGATGGTCTGTGGGGCTCAGGGTGCAGAAGCAGAGCCCCAGCCTGATCCTTTTGCTGCCATTCCTTGGGAGCAGCCAGGGGGTGTGAAAGGTTCTCCAAGCAATGTGTGGGATTTCTTCCTTTGGTTCATCAGCTGTAAATTCCTCCTGGAGATCTGGCACACCTTCCTGGAGGCTTGTCTCCTGTAAGTCCCACTGAGGAGCTGACTTCTGGGCAGCCTTGCCTGGGTTCACTTCCAGAGGATGCACATTTCCCCCCCGCCATCCCGCCGCCCCTGGTATCCCAATAACTCCCAGTAGCACAAAACCCTCTCTGCTCCCCGTTTCCTGACCCTGTTGACTGTGTTGGCTTCCCAGAGTGAGAGATTGCCCCCAGAGTGTGTGTTGGGCTCCCTGATCTCTTTACTTTTCTCACAGTTTCTAAGATGACCAGTGCGGTGAGACACAAATGCCAGCCCCTTGTATTTTGTGTGCCTGGGGACAAGCCTGAGCCGCTGCTGGATTACACAAACTCCTGGTCATTGCCACCATGTGATGTGACTCTTGAGTTCATATCCCCAGTTCAGTGGTGTTTTGCCCCTACCAGCTCTGAGCACAAACTGGGACCGGTTTGTGTTTGTGTTCCTGAAATCCTGTGATGTCAGAAGTGTGCTGCATCAACCTGAAATGCAGTTTCTGGGGTCTGACAAGAGGGCTCTTTATCATGAAACAAGTAAAAGAGTTTTCTCTGACACCTCTGAGTGTTGAGAGAGAGGGGGAAGAGCCTGCGAGCTGCTGCTTGCAAGAATGAAACTCGAGCTGGTGACTTCCAGTGAACTCTTGGACCTTTAACTGAGGGATGGGATTTTCCAAACTGATTCAGAACTGCTGTTCCTCCCAAAGTCCTCACTTGGGCACCTTGCAGGCAAGGCCAGCTGCTCTGAGCTGCCTGGCTCAGTTCTCCATCCTGCCTACGCTTGTTTCCCTTTCCTGCCCGCTCATTCTTTCTTTCTCCTCCTGGCTCCCTCCTCTCTGGACTTCGGGAGAGGGATCTGGAACTTGCAGCCTGTTCCTTCCCGCTTCCCTGGACCTCCTTCCTAGTGATGCTGCTTCAGGAGCCCTTCCCTGGGCCGAGAGGGACATCTAGTGGGATTGAAGCTCAGGGACCTGGGGGTTTCTGTATTTCTTGCATTATTTATTTATTTATTTGTAATCCTTATGAAGGACTGGTTCTTGTCGGAGCAGGAACTGAGCTTTCACATAGTCCTGCTGTACTGATGGCCTGGGGGCAAGGTGTACCTTTGGTGGCCAGTTGGTGGGATGTTTCTCTCTTTTCTGGGATGTGTGAGGGGAAATTGTCTGTTCTGTGAGGCTGGTGAGCAGCAGGATCTGTGCAGGGGAGCAGTCAGGTCAGCCTCTCCCCCAGAGCCTGCAGGTATCTCTGTCTCTAAGGTGCCTCCCAGAAGGAAGCAGTGAGGTTTCATGGTTACCTCTTCCTTTCCAGTGTGATGCTGTACAGGTGCAGCCATTCCTGCACCATGGAGCCTGAGGATGGAGGGAGAAATGTGGGGTGAGTGAGGGGCAGCTGCTGCTCTGAAATCAAACACAGAAGAGTCAGGCATGGCCCTTGCTGCTTTATTTGTGCTTTGGTTGTAAGAATATTTTTATCCATGTCCATCCTTGTTGCCATTTTCCATGAGCACAAAGAGCTGTGAAGGGAGGGATAGCCAGATTATACCTTTGTACTTGGCCAGAGGGAAATGCTGTGGAAGCCTGAGCCCTTTCCTTGCAGGTGCAGGACTGAGGATGATGTGGGACAACAGGCTCTTCCTCTGCACAGTAGAAATATTATGATGACAAGAACAAACACAGTGGGTATTTTGTCTCTGCTTCTGCATCAAGTGATCTTACACAAGGCTTGAAATTGTCCCCTCGAGTTGTGTTGAAACTGTGAGCCCACAGCAGTGGGAGGAAGGAGCTCTTCACCCCAAGTTCACTGAGAGGTTACTTGGAGAAGCCAGTGTGCTCTTCCCAGGGAATTGAATCCCAGTTTTGTGCGTGTTTGGGGCTTAAAGGAAATACACCGGCAAAAACAAGGATGAATTTGATGCCTGAGCCAAAAAGGCATTTAGGAAATCTCCCCTTGACCCCCAGTAATTCAGGGCAGGTGATATGAGATCCGAGGAGCTCTGCTGGTCTGTGCACTCCAGCTCACACAGGGCAAGGAAAGGCTGCAGGGCTGAGCCAGCCCCTCAGAGCCCCCCCTGGCTTCCTCAGAGCCCCCATGTGCTCAGTGCCAGCCTGGAATGGGGCTGTTGGGGAGGAAAGAGGATCTGTGGTGAGTGACAATGCTCTTGGTAAAGCAAAACCTGTCTGAACACACTTCTCTTCCAGATTCGGTTGCACAGGATTCACACTTCTGTCTGGAAAAGCATCTCCTGCACCCTTGCTTGGCTCAGCAATCCTTCTGGATGTGGCAGGATCCCCAGACCATGTGTGGGCACAACAGAGAGTGAGTAGACACCGGATCTTGTCCTCAGCAGGTGATGGAACATCCCACTGCAGTTCCCCCGGGTGCAGGTACCAGGGGCTCTTTACTCCTATGGCACCCTGTTATCCCAGGCCACTTCTGGGGATCATCATCCATAATACCTCAAATTTAGGGAAGCTTTTTGTGGGGCTTGTCTGGCAGAGCTACCTACAAACTGGGACACTGGAATTAAACCATTTGTGCCTTATTGGCTGTGACAGCTCAGTGCTGCAAACGGCTGCTCCCTGGGCAACAGTGACCACAGTAAATGCTTCTTTTATGTTGCTGCAGCATCATGTAAGCACAGATATAAAAATGTTCCTTACCTCTGTTTCTCTGCAGAGAGGACTGGGGCAAAGACCATTCTCCTGTGAGCCCTTACAGCTGGTTTTTGTGAGGATTTCTCCCTAGACTCTGTTTCTTCACCACAGTGGAGCTGCTGCGCACAGGGACGCAGTATTCAAGTGTTTTATGTGGAGCAGCTCCACTTCCTCTTAGCACTGGGGTTCTGTGCTGCTGGTTTCTGACTTGGGAACATTTGCACAGAAGCTCAGGAAGAACCACACAGGCACAGTACTAGAAAATATCCCAGTTTATTGGAGCATCTCACTTCAGAGAGTTTTACAAAACAATGTATTTACAGGTGAGGAAGGTACTAACTCAACTGGAGTGGGCTCTGCTGGAGCAAGGAACAGGCTGCACAGGAGAGAGGAAGGAAATCAGCACATTCACAAGTCACATTTTTCTTTACAAAAGTCGGATGAGTGTAAGGCTGCTGTGGGCACAGCTGACCCATGTTGTCCTTGCAGGGAGCACTCTAGGACGGATTCAGTGCAGCCTTTGTGCTCTCCACCATGACTTCAGGCACCTGGAGCTCAGCAGAAGCTGTATCAGCTCAGCCCAGAGTGGAGTTAAGGCACAGTGTGGTGATGCCAATGGCCCTGGGGTCTCCATCTGTGAAAGCAGCTCTTCCCATGGCTTCCCTCAGGGTGAGTGATGGGTTCTCTCTTTCTGGCCTCCAGCCCTGGACTCAGCCAGGCCAGAAGCTGAGTTGGACAGAGGACAGAAGGAGAAGACCACAGCATGGGACAAGAAGGGGACCCCCCTAAAACAATGGTAAGACCTCCCTTCTCCACCCCCCACAACTGAACACCACAGTGTGGATGGCCATTTGAAAACAAATGCAGGACTTAGAATATATTCTGAAAGCATGTTCTTGAACCTGTCCAATAAAGTTTGCCTCTAAACAAAAGGTGTTTGCCTCTTTTTTCTTTTTTTTAAATTTAATTATTTTTTTTTATTTCTTAAGTTTATTATTATACGTCATCTTGAACGATGGCTCATTCAGGTTGTTCATGGGAGCTGCACTAGCTTACCCACCAGGGGAAAAACTTCTCCAAACATGAATTTCTAAGTTGGGAACACTAAAGACTGAACCAAACCATCAGCTCTGGTGCACAGGGAGTCCCAGGCGCTCACAGCGAGGTAGAGGGAGGGTTGAAGTTCACAGTAGAGGCTGTGCATAGCTGGCAGTGCCAAGTGTCTCCAGCCAGCACTGTCCAAGAGGTGTCCAGGCAGGAATCCATCCATCCCTAGAGGCCTGTGTGCTGCTGGATCCAGTCTCGCAGGCTGGTAAGCCGGCTGTACACTCCAGGCTTGTTCCTCTGGGCACAGCCATCCCCCCAGCTCACCACTCCGGCCAGGAACATCCGACTGCTGGGCTCCACACTGACCAGGGGGCCCCCGGAGTCTCCCTGCACACAAACACACAGGAGCATGAGCATCAACCCCCTACAGCATCCTAATGCAAAGTGTTAAAGTCAAAACTGAGCAAAAAATAATCAGTCAGTAAAACTCCACATCTCAAAAACAATTCTAACTCAGCACAAGTTTTTGGCCGTTCCCTGAAACAAATAAGTCTGGCAATAAGAGTTACAGGGCCAGAACACAGTTATAAAATCAAGCAGTCTGTCCTGCTAACTAAGAATAACGAACAGCCAGAAGCTGGATGGGGTTGTATCTCCTACTTGGTCAGATGTTTTTTAGTGTAAGTCCTGCACTTTTTGAGACTAAGTCATGTGTCGACACAAGTTGCTGCTTGCACCCATTCCAATCTGTCTGTTGTCTGAATCTAGGAGGATTCACATACATTCGTTGTAGGTTAAAAGTGTAAATATAAGTGCAAATGGCCTGTCTCCCTAACGAATAAGCAGCAAAGAGCACTAACTCCAAGTGCTGCCCTACCTGGCAGGCGTCCACACCCCCAGTCAGGATCCCCACACACATCATACGTGGCGTCAGCTGGTCCGTCAGGAGCTGGTTACACACAGTCTGGTTGATGAGCCTGATCTCTGCCTTCTGCAGGATGGAGGCTCCAGTGCCTGTGAGGGTAAGTAAAATACATATTTTGAAGCAGCTCCACACTTTTTTACCCTCAAGAAACACAAAAATCATAGAATCACAGAATGGTCTGGAAGGGATTAAAGCTCATCTCATTCCACCCCCTGCCATGGGCAGGGACTCCTTCCACTAGCCCAGGTTGCTCCAAGCCCTGTCCAACCTAGCCTTGGACACTTCCAGGGATTGGGCAGCCACAGTTTCTCTGGGAAAACTATACAAAATACGTAAGTGCAGCCCCAAATTCCCACACCAGCGCTCACCTCCTTCTGCGGTCGCTCCCCAGCCAGTCACCCACAGGTCCTTGCCCACAGGGAAGTTGTGGGTGGCATCGGGCAGGCAGATGGGCTGGACGACGGCTGAGAAGGTGACGGGGCTCTGCAACTCCAGCACGGCAATGTCATAGTCGTAGGTGTAGTCATTGAAGAAGGGGTGGGAGATGATGCGCTTGATCTTCCGTGTCTGCACGTTGGGGCCGCTGAGGTCGCCTTGGTCGGTCAGGCCCAGGTAGGCTGTCCACAGGCTGGGGTCTGAGTACCTGCGCAGGGCACGAGACACAGGGTGAGGCCCCATCTCACAGCTCGCTGCCTTAAACAGTTTCCTCAAGAAATGCCTCTCAAAATTGGTGATTTCCTATTGAAACGCCTGAAAGGGGACGGACCCGGCTCTCCTGTACCTGATGCCCTGCAGGGGCAGGAAGCAGTGAGCTGCTGACACGAGCCAGCTCTCCGAGACCAGCGAAGCCCCACAGATGTGGCCCTGGCCCTTGACGTGCAGGCTGACCTGCCATGGCCACTCTCCCACGTCCGAGTTCTGCCCACCGACAATTCGCGACTTCCTGACGTAGGAGCGGGTCCCGCAATCTGGGGTGGGGAAGGAAAGGGGTGCTTGGTTACTCCTGTTCCGATTCCATACCTCCCCTCTGTTCCTTGGGGATATCTGACAGCACGAGTGCCCCGTTACTCATGTCAGGGAGAGCTGATGCTACATTAGCTGTAATATTTACTTCCTAAATACATAAATGTGCAGATATTCCTGTATTCCCCACCTTAAACAACGTAGACACTCCCCAGGTTGATATAGAACACATCCTGGTATTTCCAGATCAAGCCACCGCACAGAAATACCCAGAGGTTCTCTCTGCCACACTGGGGTGTTTCTCTAAGAGGCCTGGCCTAGAATCCAGTGTTCCCCCCATTCCCAGGGCACTCACTGCAGCTGTCCTCGTCAGAGTTGTCCTCGCAGTCCTGCTCCCCGTCACACTCAGGGTTCTGTTTGCTGATGCAGTGCCCGCTGCGGCACTTGTACGTGTACTCCTTGCAGGGCACTGTTGTCTGACCTGCTGCAGGCAGGACAGAGAGACAGGGGTCAGACCCAGTTCTGGGGAGGTCACACCGCCCAGGAGTTCATCATCTCTTCCCCCCATCTCCAGGACATGCCAACCCCATGAGAAAACACACGTCAGGATGCCCAGCCACCAAGAAATCCATCAGAGGCTGCATCCGAGGGAGGTGCCCCCACAGTCCACCCTCACCTGTGCTGCAGCTGCCCTCATCGCTCCCATCCCCACAGTCATCCTTCCCGTCACACTTCCGTGCGTTGGGGACACACTTCCCGTTGTCACACTTGAAGCTGTCGGCTGCACAGCCTGGGGACAGAGAGCAGCAGCTCCTGAGGGCAGGGCAGGAATCCTGCAGCGCCTCGACACACAGCTGTGCCCACTGCCTTCCCCAAGTAAAGCCTCTGCAGCTCCAGTATCCTGTGTCTCCAATCTCTTCTCCAAACTGCACACCACCACCCAGTTACTCAGTCCTTTCTTTCCCCAAAACCCACGTTTCCTACACCTCTGCACATCCTTCTTTCCTCCAAGCTCTCGCTCGGGGCTCAAGGAGGCTGCATCAGATGAGTCCTTGCCACGTCCTGTGCCTGGCTGTTATTCTGGGTTTCTTGCCCACTCATTTCCAGCACAGCACTTGCTTCCCTCCATCCCACAAGCCTCCACACTCCCAGTCCCCTTTACGCCATCCCTCAGCGAGTCACTCACTGCACTGCAGCTCGTCACTGTTGTCACCACAGTCGTTCACGTTGTCACAAACCCAGAACTTGGGCTTGCACCAACCATTCTGGCACCTGAACTGCTGCTCAGTACAGCCTGAAAAAGGGCAGTGAGAATCACAGAATCATTAGGGCTGGAAAAGACCTTCAAGACCATCGAGTCCAGCCTGTGACCGATCCCCACCTTGTCACCCAGACCGGAGCACTGAGTGCCATGTTCAGCCATGGCTTAAACACCTCCAGGAATGGGGACTCCATCACCTCCCTGGGCAGTCCCTTCCAATGCTAGAAATCAGGGAAGAGACCTGCAAAGGCACCTGTGGAGTCACCAGCGACCCATCCACCATGGCAGTTCTCCCAGTGGGTGTGCAAACACTTGGGAACCCACCAAACAGCTCGAGACCATGCGCATGTACATAAATACACGACGCACTCGGGCTACAGCACAGTATTTCCATTTTTCTGGAGAACCAAACCATTTGGAACTGTCCTGTCTCAGGCAGCAGAGGCTGAAGCTGATATCACTGCAAGACAGCCTCAGGCAACAACTGAAGCAAAGCACTTGCTACAAGCAGCAAGAAAGCACCTGAGAAACCCTGATCATGGGTCACTCTTCCTCAGAAAACTACCACTCCCCTGGGAACCAGATCCCAATCTAGGGGATTCCATCCTCTCTAATGAACCGCAGACCCTGGACAGTAACACTAACTACAGGACAGCTCTGCTAATTCAGGAGGAAAACTTGTTGCGCAAAGACACAACTCCATGTATCCCACAGGTTTTCCAGATGTGCTCTAAAAAGCCTGCCCGGCTGGGTAACAAAAGGTGTTCCTTCACAACACCCAGCTCAGCCAAACCCACAACCAGGAGGATTACACAGAAAAACACATTCCCAGCTGAGTGGGACTGGAAATGGAGAGAGATGCCACTGGGAGAGGGCCGGATTAGCAGGAATTCACAGCTCCTAGGCTGGGAAAGGATCCCAAACAGATCCCACATTGAGTGCCTCTCACTGCAGTCTGGAGAACAGCGGCAGCGCTGGTTCCAGGTAGCACCGAGGCACACTGCCCAGAACAAATACCCCCAGAACAGCCACCCCAGGGCATCATGACCCTTCCCATGCCATGCCATGCCAAAGGGAAACCAAGGATGGACTTACTGCAGGATCTCTCGTCGCTGCCGTCCACGCAGTCCAGCCACCCGTCACAGCGCATGCTCCGGTCGATGCAGCGACCCGTGTTGCAGGTGAACTTGCCAGGGCAGGCTGGGAGGGGGAAGGGAGCAAAACCGCACGTGAGCCCTCCAGTTGTCCCCTCTACATCACCTCCCCAAAGCACACAGTGCTCCCTGTGCCTGCCTCCAGCAGAATATAGCAGGGACACAATGAGGTTTGCAGTAAAATAAGACAAGCTGCTTATGCCCCTGGAAAAGGCTATAGGGAAGCACGGAGGAGGAGCAGCTCTGGATCTCAGGGAAATCAGTTTCTCCCCCAGCCCCAGGGTTCCAACTCACGGTCGCTGGAGTCGTAGGACAGGTACTCTGCAGAGAAGCCCGTGTCCGTGTAGGACTGGTCTGAGTGGAACCGGACCTGGATTTTGTTGGTGCTGCTGGCCACTACAAACTGGGAGCGCTCCCCACAGTACCTGCAGGGCAAAGGGGAGTCAAGCGCTGTAGCAAACTTCCTTCCATCCCTGACGTCCCATCGGCACAGAGCTGAGGGGGCAGGAGAGCAGGGAGCAGGTCTGATCCCAGCACAAACTGCTGGGCCTCAGGGTCCAAATTCTGCTCCCACTCACAGTAGGTTTGAGCCAGTTGCAAACACCAGCTTGTGACCTTAAGAACGACTGCGAACAAGTTTTTCCACATCCCTGCCTGCCTCAGTGATGTGTCTGATCTCAGATATGCTGGACTTGTGCAGGATCCCACCCCACCACGGGCAGGTGTGACCATGTACACAAGCAGCACTGCAGGAACTCAGGACTGTAGAGGCAAGTGCTGCTACTTAGAACCCTCTCTCTGAGGCAGGGTCAGCTTCCTTGCCCAAAACATTGCAAAACAAGACTAATCATGTCCCTGTGCAGTACCAAGTTGTCTGGCCCAGGTTCCATCACACTGTGTAACAGTACATGGCCAATACATCAGGAAAGGCATCACAGAACACAATGCAACTGCCCTGAGAACAGAGGGCAGAATCCACCCCAGAAGTTTCTGCCTTCCCTCACGTGAGCCATGTGCCATGACAGAATCTGGGGAGATTCAGCTGCAGCTGGGTCTCATCCCCAAGCTTGGGGTTCCCCTCTCACCACAGGGTAAATCCCAGCACCCTCCTGCCTCATCCCATCCTAAAGAGCACCAGCACACTTCCCACAGCAGGTTTAAGGAAAGCACAAAGTTCTGTGTTACTAAACAAAGCCCCTCGCTGGGTCAGAGAGCACCCAACAACTCACCTTGTGCTGTTGATCTGCACATAGTCCTTGGTGCAGGAGCTGACGGGGATCCCGGGCTCCAGCACAAAGAACATGTTGAAACGCACCTTCACATTCTTTATAGAGGGAACCTGCAAAAGCAAGCAGAGTCACTGGGGATGCTGTTTTCTGGAGCAAGGAAAAGGGAATAAGCTTCATGGGAAGAGGACAGAAGATAACTGAAAACAGGAAGAAGTCAGTTTTCCAGAAGGAAAAGAAACACCTTCATAAAAGTCACCATGAGCCACTCCAGTCCCAGGATCTCTGATGGAACAGGCACACAGAGGGGGTGGAAGCCAGACCTCTGGTCATCAGCCAGTGACTGGACTGCCCCAAAGCTCCCACTCTCAAGCCACAGTTTTTCGGGGGGCTACTATAAGTGTCACGTGGGGTTCAGGCCTCTCACTGCCTCTTCAGCCTTTGCCCCCAGCTCTGAACACCTCCCTCAGCCACGTCAGACACAGAGCCTCTGGGCAGCAGCTGCTGCGAGCTCCCTTGGACTGCGTCTGCATGACCAGAGTCATTGGACAGCCTAATGAAGGGACAGAGATGGCCCACCTCACCTCAATGTTCCACACACAATCTGTGTCTGGGGGGTAGTGCGCCGGGTAATAGGGAGTCGTGAAGGTGCCGCTCTCTCCCTTCAGGGTCCCACCACAGGCTGAAGATAAACACAAGAGGAAAACAGGTTAGAGATTCAGAGATGTGGTTTGCCCAAGCCTCAGCTGGCTGTCACCCGAGGTAGGAAGGGAGGCAGAGGCAACAGTGTCTAACAAGGTTAAGTCACCCTCTGGAGAGACCAGCTCTGCTCCAAGGCTTGAGAGAACCCAAGAGATCAATTAGGTGCTTCCCGCATACATCAATCTGCATGTCTAACCCAACGTAACACCTATTTTGGCCTCCTCAGGGACATCATTACAGCAGCCAAGAGTACTGTGGGCAAAGCCAAGATGTGACCTGTTTCCAGTTGCTCCAGCCCTGGAAACATCCCTGACAAACTGACCGCAGCCACACCCACCTCCCTGTTCAGCTGCCCCTGGCAGGGAGAGGTGGGGGAAACAGGCCAAGGGCTCTGCTCACCTTTCATCTTTGGGAGCTGGAAGAACTCAGCCTTAAAGCCAGGGAATCGCCCCTCCTTGTTGGTAACCAACGTGATGAGCATGACGTTCTGGGAGGACAGGAAGGTCAGGTTGTAGGACGGGGCGTAATTCCCACAAAGCCTAGGAAGGAAAGGACAGAATCCATGAGGCACAGCTGCACAGGTCAGCTCTGAGCAGGGACAGGAGCTCGGGTCCCAGCAGGAATCTCAGTGCTCAGTGCTGTACAGGAACATCCCGGGGACACTGACCGGACCAAAGTGTGGGGCTCCACGGGGCTCAGGGAGTCGTAGACCTTGATGTAGTCACTGTCATCTCTGCAGGGCTCCAGCTCCAGGGTCTTGAAGGTGAGGCTGATCCTGGAGCTGGCATCTGCCCTCAGTGCCCAGTAGCAGAGGGCATTGTTGGGGTACGGGCTGTTGGGGAAGCCTGGCGTGGTGAAACTGGTGACCTGCCCTTCCTTGGCGTGGAGGGAGAACATGCAGCTGTCTGCCCGGAGAGCAGGGAACAGTTAGCAAGGTGTCCTGGTTCCAGCCAGGGTACAGGTCATTTCTTCTCAGTAGCTGTTACAGTGCTGCGTTTTGGATTGTGAATGAGAACAGTGGCTCCAGCTGGAGCCAGGAAACAAGGCAAACGAGGAGCTTCTGCCCTGCCTTTCCCCGGGATGCAGAGACTAATTCCTCCTCTGCCTGCAGGCTGTCCCTGAGCAGATCCCTCTGCAGGGAACACGCTTGCTGGATAACGGTTGTGCCACACTCTGTCTGACCCCACACCAGCTCCAAGGAGCACACTGGGGTCTGCCTTGCATGCAGAGCACCCCTCTCCAGACCCTTCCCCATCCTGCAAGGGAAATCACCACCCTAAAGAGGCAACTGAGATTGAAGAACTGTACTTACTGTCTCGGGCCGAGTGAGCTATGCTGGGGTCCACAGCTGCAGGAGAAAACAGAGCTGGTGTCATCCTTCGGGCTATGGAAAACCCCTGGGCACAAAGCTGAGGTCGTCCCCAGGACCTGCACTGATCTGGCCTTGCTTGTGGGGTCTCTTCCTCCAGGCTGGCCAGGGCAGGCTGCTCCTGCCCAGGCTCTGGGGAGCTGAGGGACTGAGCTTTTCCTCAGCAGACGGAGGATTCATCCCTGTCCCTCTGCACTCAGCTCAGAGGAGAACACAGAGCAGGTCTGTGCAGCCTTCCCCAGTCTGTACATCCCATTAAGCCATGCTGTGAAATCCAGGTCCTTACACCCACCCTGAGGGTTGTCTGAAGGCCCCCAGAGGAGGGCTGTGGCCAGCACCTTCCCTCTCCAGTGACATATCCCCCCAGTCCCACGCGGAGGCCCAGGGACGGCGGAGCCAACACTCACGGAAAGCGATGACCGACTCCACCTTCAACAGGGGGTTTCGCAGGCGGGGGTTCCACCTCTGCACCAGGCTCTGCTTGTCGGCCATTGCCCTGTCCAGGCTCTGCTCCCGGTACTTGGGGACAAGGAATTCGGACCAGTAGTAGGCAATGACGCTGCCTTCGCTGTGGGAAGGGTAGTTGTTGGGTTGAGGGCAAGGACAGACATGGGAAGGCTCAAGTACCACTAGCAGAAGGGGCCAGGCTACTCGATGAGACATTTTTGGATTTTAGCCGTGGGGAAGGGAGAGTCTCAAGGGTAAGTTGAGCAAACCATGCCCAGGCCACTGCCACCCCGGGGAGTCCCTCTCAAAGCTGCCAGGTACCACCCACTGCAGTTCACTTCACCACACCTTGATTTTCCCAGGACATCTGCCAGAAAACAACACACTTTTGGGTCGCTTTTCACTGCCCATCCTTTCCTGTGTCACTCACGGTGACTACTGGGGTGCCTCCACCCACAGCACCCCAGGAATGACGGTAAATGTCTGTGTGATATCCCAGCATTGCCCTCCTCCACTCTCAGACCTGGCTCAGGCAGCACTGAACACTCACCTGAAGGCAGTGATCACTGTCTCTTTGTGGTAAGGGCCAATATCTGCATGATTCCTGTAGATCTCCTCCACCTGAAAGGGTTGAAGGGAGGGTTCAGCACGTCTAGAAGTGAGGAAGGAGGAAAGGCTACAGACAGACAGAGCTTCAAGCCCACTGTGGAAAATCAGGGCACGTACCCGGCATCCCTGGCTGCAGGAACCTGCAGAGCCAAAGAGAGGAAGAAGGAAAGTTGAGAGTCCCAGAAGAGCCCAGACCCAGCATAGCACAGCCTCCTCTGACTCATCTCTCCCCACTCTTCCCGGGGGAAGCACAAATCTCTGTCTCTGAGGGGAGAGACAAGACCAGCCACGGCTTCAGCAGGCAGGGTAGACACCCTCCTGCCTCAGCTCCCAGCCCTGATTCATCACTGACCCTGGGATGTGCCCTGGCAGCTCCTATGGCACCAGGCTGGAGCTGGGATGCCAAGACCCAGCTCCAAGGCATGTCCCTACTCCCAACCAGTGTGTCAGAGGGAGTGAGGAAAGCTGAGAGGAGCCAGGAAGCTCCAAGGAACCTTACACGAAATATCCCCATGGGCACAGGGAAAGAGGAAAATTCCTGCTTGCAGGAGGAGGGATGCAAGAAGCCTCTTACCGTGCTTTTCACCTTCTGGGCCAACATGCTGAACTCTGGAGAGCTGGAGTCCTCATAGGCATCCAGGAATTCCCAGTTCAGAACCCGCAAGTGGCCATTGAAAACCTTCCGGACGGGCGCGTTCCTGTCTGGAAGGGAAGAGTTCAGGGTCAGGAAGGGCAGCGAGGGCTGGGATTATGGCACAGCAGGTCCCCAGTGACAGCAATCGGGGCAGGGGGGTGGAAGTGGTGTCCTCCCACCTCCTGGAGCCTTCCCAGAGCTAGGAAGGCCACATGTGAGCAACACCAGGTAAAAAAGCTGGTAACAACACCAGGGTATGACCCTCGATGCCACCACCCTCCTGATGTCACACTCACATTTGAAGTGCCAAATCAGGAGGCCAGCGGTGAGGGAGACGAGCAGGAAAACCACGACCAGGATGGTGACGACCACGCGTCGCTTCGGGCCACGCTTCTCCACCTTCTTGGAGTTCATGGCAGGGAGGAACTCCACCCCTTCGTCCAGGTGGTTCATGTCCTGGGAGAGGAAAGAAGGCAGGACGGTGGGACGGCTGTTCCCAAAGCCTGGTTTGGAACCACAGAGCAGCCTGGAGCAGGTTTGTGGACAGGGAACGCGGCAACTCCCCAGCACTGAGGGCACAGGCAAACCTCGGTGTCACAGCTCCACAGCCACCCCACAGCACCCTGAAGGCTTCTCCTTTGCTTTTCTGCACACACCTAATTCCTTTCTGGACCTAACACAAGGTCACGAGCTCAAGGGGCACGTCCACACACCCTCCCGTGACCATGGCAGGTCACAAGCCCACAACCTCTGAGATGTGCCTGCCAGCAGATGAAACGACAGAGAAAAATTCACCCCTTTGCTGGTGGAAGGTGTGTCACTGCAGCTTGTGGGGCACAGCACACTATAAATAGCATTTCTCTAAAAGAAGAAATCAAGCCACTTCCTCCCTGAAGGTTTTCACAGTGCTCTGTGACGTCTCCCAGGCCAACAGCCCTCCTGTGTTTCTGCTTGGAATCTCCCATCCAGCAGAAACACCCATGAAAAGAAACAAACCAAAAAAACTAAGCTGAACACACAAGACATCCCCACAGACCATAGGCAGCCAGACTCTCAGGACAAGATGTGGAAGAGCAGATCCCAAAAAGAGGAGGAATGACACCCACATCACACAGCTCTTGCTTCCACCTACCCCACACTGGGCTGGGTGAAGAAGAGGAAGGCCTGTGCGGCATCAGCTGTGAAACCCTCGGTTCCCTGGGGTTTCACTTTCTCCAGCCTTTGGTTCCCTCCCTCCATCCTTGCCCTGCTCATGTACCTGCATCTCCAGCCCAGGGGGAGTCAGAAGAGCTGCAGATCCAGATGTTTTCAGAGGATGCCACACAGCATCCTTGGCACAGGCTGATGTCAGGGGCCTGGATCCACACCCACTCTGGCACCTCCTGTCCTCCCAGAGCTGGCAAACCCTCGTGGGCAGAGCTGACCACATCTTCTACTTTCATTCTGTGCTCTCTCAAGTAGGAAGGGCTCCGTACCTGCTGCAAACAGCCCAAACCATAGGGATCCCTCACCTTTCTGCTCACCACCCTCCCATTTTCCCCTTACCAGGCATCTAGCAGCTCCCTGGGCTCTGATGACAGCAGGGACACAAAGCGCTGACTCACCCAAATCCATGCCAATCACACACACCCCTGTGCCCCGGAAGGGGTAAGGCTGCCCCACAGACATGACCCTGGGTCAGACACTGCCTGTCCTCTCCCAGCCCAGAGCTGACACAAACCTACTCTAATGGCTCGTGTTCATTTGGTGCAAATGTCACAAGCCCCTAACGGTCAGAAAAAATAGGGACAAGGGGGATATGGCTTCATAGGACACGGGGCAGTGGCTTTACACTGGTAGAGGATGGGGTTGGATGGGATATTGGGAAGGAATCCTTCCCTGGGAGGCTGGTGAGGCCCTGGCACAGGCTGCTCAGAGAAGCTCTGGCTGCCCCATCCCTGGAAGTGTCCAAGGCCAAGATGGAGTAACCTCATCTAGTGGAAGGTGTCCCTGCCCTTGGCAGCAGCGGGGGGTGGAACAAGGTGAGTTTTAACATCCCTTCCAACCCAAACCAGCCTGTGACTCTAGGAAAAACAACCAGCAAAGGGGATGCTGTTGACAAAGCCTTCTGCATTCTCACGCAAACTCAAGCAACCTCACTGCACTTCCTTTATGTGCCTCACCATCTTATCTTTCCCAAGCCTCACCTGGCAGGAAAGCCCAGCTCCCACTTGCACCATTCCCCCACTCCTTTTGGCCTTTTCTTCACCCAACCCCTGTCCTCTCCTCCCACCTCCTGCAACCCACCACAGCCCCTCCTCCCTGTGGTATTTGCCCGGGGCCCTTCTCAACAGAAATTGAAGTTACAGGCACCTTACCCTGAGTTTTTGTTAAAGACTACAAGTTTAATCCTCTGCAAACACCAGAAGGCCACCACGACCAGAGCAACAAACCAGTTTTCACATCACCTGCTCTCGAAATCCTCTGAGTTTATCATTTGGCAACACAGGGAAGGAACCTTCATTCATTTGTGGGATTTACTGCCAAAAGCTGGGCTGAAAGAACTGTTTCCATCCCCAGAATAAACAGACCTAGCAGGGCCACAGAAGACAATCCCATTGGGAATATTCTGAATGCTGTTTGGCCTCTGTGATCACACAGGAAAAGCTTGACAACATAACCCAAGGAAACTTTAAAACAGTCAAGATGCAAAATAAAGCTTAAATACATACAGACATCCTAAATAAAGAAACTCTTCAGTCAAAGTCAAGACTACCTGAAGTTTGACATATTGTCTTCCAAACAGCCATCTGGCTCCCCTCAGGTTTCCAATCATGCAATAACCCCCCTCCAACCAGGTAAAGAGAAGAAATTGGCCACAAATCTTGCAAGCACCTTCCCTCTCCCACCATGGGGCTGCTCCCAGTGTTGAGCCTTCCCAGGACTTCCAAGACATTGCTGTTGGTAGCAGAAAGCAGAGTATTTAATTCCCAATTAACATCTGCAGGAGCCTGTGGCAAGAAAACCACCTCAGGGGCTTAAATGATGTATCTGTTCACACAGCAGTAACTTCCCCAGACTTCCTGGGGGCAGTGAGGAAGAACCACAAAGAAAACCCTATTTTCCAATAGAAAACCCTTCTGCTGAGGGGACTCTCTGTAGAATTCCCAAACTGGAGTTTCAACAAACTGCCAGAAAAAAACAAGGCTCAGTGGCAAGCAGGAGCTGCTGCTGTACAAGGCCAGGCTGCACAACACTGGGGCTGATGCATTTTAACATCCTCTTTGAGCTAAGGTTGTGTCTTTGCAATGAAAAAACTCTTAAAGGGAGAAACTCATCAGTGGGATTAAATTAGAAGGCAAACAGAGGTTCCCTCTGCCTCCAGCATGAACAAACACACACAAAACACATGCAGTACTCCAGTGGCTGAGGTGTGACCAAGGAATTAGGCAGGAAAACTCACCATCTGATCTTTCTTTAGACAATTCCTCTGCTTTTCTTGGAAAAAATAAGGATGAAACCTGTGAGTTTACAGCACACCTTTGTCAGTTTGCTCTTGCTTCAAAGCTGAGACAGCAGCAACACCCACAGCACAAGAGAAATGACGGGAGTGTGGGGACTCCCGGGGAGCTTATTTTTGTCTCTCCTCCTGTAGAAGGTGCAGAAGCAGTCACTGACACTGTTACCTGCCAGAAATTACCCAGTGATTGGAGGCAGATACGAGACCGGATCCAAAGAGGTTTCCCTCTCTCCCTGCCCTCTGTTTCGTATTCCAGTTCTCGTCCTCGCCCATCTCAAACCTTATGGAGGCCATTATGTTCCCTGGCCAACGCTGACACTTGTGTGAAGCTGCTTTGAGGAGCTCTCACCCACAGCCTGGGTAAGCAAGAGCCATTCCTGCAAACTCTCTCCCCACTACCCCGGGGATCTGAAGCATCCCCCAAACACTACTGGAATGCTGAATCAGGCCCTGCAGGAAGGTCTCAGACGAGGCCCCGTGTCCCAACCTCTGAGTAAGAGGCTGAATCCTCCCTGCCCAAACACAACACGAAACACACCCGTTTGACCTTAGAACCAGACTTGTCTGAGCCCAAAGCGAGTGGCTCAGCCTCTGCCTTGCTCATCCCCTGTGCTCCACATTCCCTTCACTGCCACCACTCCTGCTTTGGGGAAAAATTCCTGGTCACCATCCTCTGAGCTGAGTGGAGACCAGATAGAATCACAGGCAAGGCCAGCTCAAAGATCACAGTTAAACCAAGAAAATAATGACTACAATGTTAATCTCCTTTAGTTAATGGCTGCTGCACATTTCCCTCACGTCTTTGGAACAGCCCAATGCAGCAGCTCTAGACCAAGAGGAGCTGAACATGTCCTGCTCTCACCTTGTCCACGGTTCCTCCAGAAACCGTCTCCAGCCCGAAGTGATTCAAGGTCTGACTCTCTCGCCCTTCTCGAGGAAACTGCTCCAATAAACATTATTAACAGAAAACCTCCCTTGATATTCTCTCTGTCTTAGTCACTGGAGCAGTTACTTCCTCCTGCTCCTCCTCGCTCAGCCCTCACTGGCACTGCCACGGCAGGGTTGGAGGGTTCTGGTCACAGTGGCAGGAAAGCCACATGCCAATCCAGTGAAAGGGTCAGGCAGACACTGCCCCAGTTCTTCCATGCCTCAGTTTCCCCTGGAGTACTACCTTCATAAGGAAAGTTGGAAAAGGAGCACTCACAGATTTATAGAGCTCTCAGAGGGCTCCTGAACACAATTCCTCCATGCAGAGTCCCAGCTCATTCCTGTGAAAAGCAGACCTCCCACTCCTCCTCCGTAAGCCACACAATGTATTTTTAACTGTGCTCTGCCAGACTGGACAAACCAGATGCAGAGGTGACTAATTCTGTCAGCAGGAAATTCAGAAGGCACACAGGGATGGTGGGAACGGCCACACAGTCAGTTCTGGAGATCTTCCCAGAAAGCAGAGAGATCCTCCTGCAAAAGGGGGATCGTGGAAACGCTGTGACATGCCACGGAGTAAGAAGATTCCTGGGATGTATACAAAGCAGTGGTCTATCTGGTATGAACATCCCCCACAGAGGCTAGTTTCTGGCTTGTTTGGCAGTTCCAGCAAGACGATGTGATGTGTCCCGGGCACCCAAATCCTCACTGCTCCCCTCTCGTCCAAAGCAGCTGCTCCATCTCTCCCTCAGTGTCTGCATCTGTTCACAGGACACCGACTCACAGAAGGACTGGGCTCCTGGCCATTAGTTTCATCTGTCCCTTATCACCATCAGATAACTTGTTTGTATAGAACCAGACTACGAGATTCAGCTTCTTCCCTTGACCTTTCCCAACTCCAGACTCAGCTGGTCTGCCACAGGGCCAAAGCTGCACAGATCACAGAAGGTAGGAGCAGGTGTGCAATCAAAGCAAGTCTCACAGCAAAAAAACCCATTGTCTGACACCAATATACACGTCCAAAAAAAGAAACCCATAAAATGCCACGCTGGAGGTGGCCTGGGGAGGTCTGAGATGAAGCAGAGTCACGAGACTCTGTTAGGCTCTTGAGGGTAATTACACTCTGCAGATCCTAGTCCATGTGTCCAAGAGGCAATTCCCACCTCCCCCTTTCCAGCCACACCCGCCTCAGGTGGTGTTCAATAAAAACTAAAACAAATACCACATGAGAAACGAGAGGAATGAAACCTGTCGGCTGATCAAGCAGCTCAGGACATGGGCTCAGAGCTTGGGATGCCCCAGCTTTGAGATCAACAGGGTGGGCTTGTGTGGCAAAAAGAGCCAAGAAAGTTAGATTTTCAAAACCTGAGTTTTCCTGGATCACACTGAAAGCCAAAGCATGAGGGGAAACAGCCTATTTCCCACAAGAAATAGTGAAACAAATCCAAAAGCTGCTGACACACGGTGTTTACAGCTCCTTCACCCAAGGAGCTCAAGTACAGCTACACCACTCTTGAATCAACTCCTGAACCAATTCTTGCTGCAAAAAAGATCTGATAAGAATCATCTCTTCACTCCTCCTCTTACTCTTGATAAAGAAATAACGTGAAAGCAGCATATGAGAGCAAAGCTTCCCCAAGGCTTATTCATGCAGTGCTGCCCCACCATGGGCAGTAATGCACTGAAGAAACTTTGCCAATGTGTTATTTTTCGTCTCCAGTTCTGTATTAAGGGCAATGGAGCTATAAAATGATGAATAAACAGGGAATATGGGGCAAGAACTCAAGGCCAGAGTCCTCCAGACTGTGTATGTCGCAGCAGAGAGGGCAGGTGCCAACAGTGAAAGATATGTCACACACACCTACTTCACGTACCAATTTTGAGCTAAACCCTCTACAGCATTCGATTGTCTTGTGACCACCCTGAGTCATATGAGAAACCAAATTCCTTTGGGTTTATTACAGAAGAAACTCAAGTTAATGTTTGCAGAGACAGCATAGGCTTGGCTTGAGCCCCGCTCCAGGCTTATCACTACAGCTGTGTCCTGCATCTCAGCAGCTCAGAAAAAGCCACCACACTTTTGTGTGTCTTTACACTTAAGTCTTAGCAATTCTTGGGAAGAAGTGGGGAATAAAGCTACATTATAGCCCTGATCCATGTAGCTATGAGCCATGAAATTCCTCCTTACAACATACTGATGTCCCAAGAGCTGAAAGAAACATGCCACAGATGCAAACAGCTTATTTAAATCACTCATATGTCTTTCCTGGTACAGACAGCACTGTCTGGAAAACAAAACTGCCTCCAGCAGCTGAACTAAAGCAGCTGCACCCCAGACGTGGATCAAATGCTCCTCTAGACATTTCACTCACACTCTTCACCAGCCCCTACAGTTCTGAGGTGGATCTGGCCCTTGAGTTTTCAATGTTTGGATCCAAGAGCAAGGAAAACACCAGCACCTCTGACAGGGCAAAGCCTCTGCCTGGCAAACCCAATCCTGTAGGCTGCTCTCTCTCCACCCCAGCCCATGGCCCAGATAACACAGGCTGTTATTTGCCTGTGTATTCCGTGGCCTTTGGATGGAAAAGGCACATTCTACCCTGGGCAAGGGGAGAACTTTGCTCCAATACCTTCCCCACAGCCAGGCCCTCAAGACACTCTCACTGCTCCCTCAAGGGTTTTACAAAGTGAACTTTTGTTTGCTGAGCAAAGGTCTGGTGAACTCTCAATTGGCCTCAGCCCTTTTCTCATCGTGTCTTCCTTATCCCTGTTTGCCTTTGGCACCAACAGCAGCCAGACTGGCCTGAGCAGCAGCTCACCCACCAGCCACTACCCCAGAGAGACACTCTGCACCTTCCCAAGGAAGACGAGCAGCTTCTCCTCAGCCCAAGAACTGCCACAGCTCCTTCCCCGACGCAGGAGGAGACAGACATGGCAAAAACACATTTCCTCCAATGTCATGTTTATAGGGGGCCAAGTCCGACAACAGCCAGACAACAGCCAGTCCACGAGGGACAAATTCCTCAGGCTGTTTCCTGCCAGGAGGGCAGATACCATCTTCAGGGAAGTCCTCTTGGATCAGATCAGTCCCTCTTGCACTAATGCAGGGGGAGAAGTGATCCAGAACCAGGGAAAGGACTTGTTTGAGCCCTCAGCCCTGCGCAAAGACACACCAGAGCACAAACCTACCCCCTGCCAGGAGAACAAGGCAGGCAGGGAAGATCATGTCACACAACAGTGTCACCCCGACCCAGCTGGGAACAAGGAGCTCCAGCTGAACCACATCAGCGAGAGCATCTCCTTCCCACTCCTGGCAGTGCCCATGGCCCTGGCACACACTGGACAGCGGAGCTGGAGGCAAGGGAAACGTCTCTTGCTGTAGGCCAATTTTCTGATCAGTGCTAGAATGGCAGCTCCTTTGTTGCTGCCAGATAACAACCACTAAACCAGGCCTTGGAGACACCCAAAGCCTGCAGGTGAGCTGGGAAGTGCTGCTGTCCTGCTTTAACCTAAAACCTGTTCTGAAACAGCTCTGTGGCACAGAACAGGCTCTGGAGGTGCAACCCAAACCCACCAGGCCCTGCCCAGCCCTCAGCCAGGAAGACCTACATAAAAAAGCCAAGACTGTGGTTTAAACTCGCTCCGGTCTCCAAACACACTGATAAAGCAGAGGTTAATTAGCAAAGCCCCACAGCCCTCCGTTAAAATGAGCCCTTCCAATGCTTGTACAGGTTCAGTTGGATCTGTTGCTAAACAACCCGACCCCCACGCTCTGCAAACAGTTCGCCTGCGCCGAGTTTCCTTTTAGTCCCAACCCCAGAGCCCAGTTTAAGGCGAAATCAAAACCTTGGGAGCGACAGCAGCGCCGACACCGAGGAGATCCAACACCACCACAGATGGGTGGAGATTTCCACGTTCCCAAAGCTGGTTTTCCTTTTCCTGCCCCGCTGAGCTCGGCACCGTCCCCCAAACAGCTTCTCCTGCGAGCTGGAGTCCCCCCCCTTCCCGAGGGATGCGGAGCCGCCCCGGTCAGCCCTGACCGGTGACGCTCCAAGGGGCCGGAGCGAGCGGAGCCGCGGCAGCTCGGGAAAGGCTGGAGGCAGCGTGGAGCCCCCGCCGTGCCCTCACCTGCGGCTGGGCGCTGTACCTCATGCCGGCCCCGGCGGCTGCCGGGCCGTGCTCCATGGCCAGGGCGGTTCCGCGGGGCTCAGGCCGCCATGGCGCGCTGGCTCCGGCCTGGGCACCGTGCCCGGCTCCTCCTTCCCTGTCCTGCCAGGTGTGGAAACGCCCCGTGGGCCCTCCGAGGCTCCGTGTCCCGCTGCAGCTCCCGCCTCTCCTCCTGCACAGGGACAAGTGTCCGCAGGTGCCCCAAAAGCTGTGCCCAAAAGTCCCGCGCGAGCTCTGCGTCATCCAAGGGCCCCTTCAGCCGCGTGCTTTGCTTTAGGAAATGAAACCAAAGAAATCTTTCATCACCAGAAGCGAGAGGACTGGCTGGCACCCAGGAATTCACAGCTCCTTGGGAAAAGCTTTGTGTACCCATGGTCTCATCCCTTCTGGGGTGACAGCACTGTCGCACTATGAAACCCCCCTGCAAAGGGGATTTTACTCTGCTGTTCCCAAAAACATCGGTGCGCTCAGAGCCTACCAAAGCAAAATGTTCCCTTTACGCCAGCCTGAAACCTGCCCTCAACCAGGCTGCAGTACTGTAGGAAGGAGCCTTCTCTCGGCAAATGCAGACCAGATGCCAAGTGAAGGACAGAGCAGTGCTGCAGAAACTGCACGTGTGCCCAAAGGTGGCACCCAGGAGGTGCTCAAACATCAGCAACAGCCCCCGGCACTGTGTGGGTTAATATAAAACGGAGAGGAGAAGGAGGGACCAGCAGCAAAGACCGGGGTTCTGGGAATGATCTAATGCAGGTTTGAAAGAGGGTTTCTAACACTGAAACTGCACTGGCTTACTCCATCGTTTTCCCCTTCTTCGAAAGATGATTTCCCCACACACGCTCCAATATTTAGGTTTCTCGCACTCAAGAGCAAGTCAAGATTAAAATATCTGGATCAAACTTCCCTTTTTCTATCTTATATATGACAATCCAAACCAACATATGATATGCCCATCCAAGATTAAACTGGCCATCCCACTGCCGACCCAAACCTCTTTACGCCAACTGCATACAGCCCTGAAACTGATTTTTTTCCACATTTGAACACTTAAATTTCCCAGAACTCTCGTTCTGGTGTAACAGGAGCTGCCCACTGATCACACCCCGCAGGGATTCAGTCACTTGCTGGGTCACTTTTGTTTTAAAATGTCTCCTGCAGAGCATAAGTTTTGCAGCCCTTTTGCACGTGTTTTTGGGGGGAAAAAAGAGATGGTGTGAGTTCTGTGGTCCCGCTGTTGTTAAAAACACAACGTAACTTCTGGGCTCTTGTAGAAATACATCCTCCACCGCCTTCCGTGCCCCCTCAGCAGCTGCCAGAATCCCACCCATCGCACAGCAGGAAATATCCCTAGATTTAAGGTATTCCCCCTCAAAAAGGTGCTGTGTTAGTCAGCCTGGTGATGTCAGAGTATTCAGCCCTCCCGCTGGTGCCCAGCCCTGCCCAGCACTGTTTTTACAGCCACTCCCTACCTGCCGGACTTAATACCCCCCTGGGTACAAAGCAGCTGGTCCCGGCTGAGCCACTGCCCTTGGATTCTACACATTTCTCCTGTTCAGTGTACGGACTGATCTCCACCCGTGCTCCGGGATGTGGCTGATGAGGGCAAGAGGCAGATTCACTCTGGTGTCTCCTGCAAAGATCCACAATTCCTGACTTTCCACAGAGCTGTGAAAACTCAGCGTGTTCTGTCGTTCACACCACTGACATTTTACAAACTAATTCACGAGCCCAACTGGCTCTTTGAACAAGGCGACGAAATACCCGTAGGGAAAGACAAGCAGTACACGTGCTAAATATAAATATTATGTAGCTGGGAGGCTGATGGTTTAGAGTCCTAAATAATGCCAGGATTCCCGTTTCTCTGCTGCAGAAGCACAGGGATTTCCTTCAGGCTGTGCTGTAGCATTTGCAGAGTCACCGTGTGAGCAGCGGGTCCCCTCCTTCTGGGCACTGTACAGCCCTAAAACACAAAACAACTGTTCCCAGCCTGTCCGCCACGTGCTTTTGTGACGAGATTTCCCGGTGTCCTTCCAGTGGTACTGAAGGATGCTGAGCCCAGCCAAGGCACTTTGAAAATGTAACAAAGCATAAAGTTCGAGGCACTTACCCACATGCGATGGCAGCAGTCAGCGACAAAGTCTCTGCTTGTTCCCACTGGGACCAGTTTATCCAAGAAAAGCCGTCGCCTCCCCCTCCTCACGTTGTCTCAGTTTGGCCACAACAGCATCCTAAGAGTATAGCCGGGGTTTAACACACCTTTGGGAGGAAGGAGAGCCCTGAAATCTGAGAACCAAGTCCGGCTTGGTCAGAACTGCGTGCGAGTTGCAAGAGCTAAATCGCACTGAGCTCGAGCCCCAGGAGAATCCCAGGGGAGACAGGGATCAGCTGCAGGAGCAGCAAACTCTCGCTGGACAGGGAGGATCCTTCTGCATCAGCTCCCAGCCCTGGGAATGCCATCCACGTGAAAGAAGGGAAGAGCGTAGCTGCTTACATAGGAAATGAAGGCCGGCTGCCTGCGGGGCTTCTGGTGGAGGCAGTTCCCAGGAATTCTAGCAAAGGAGCACCATCCATCCACACCAGGTTCAGTCAGTGCCTAAAGCTTTTCCTCCCGCAGTGTGACTCAAGGATCCTGCTCTCAGTGTGACTCCCAAATTCAAATTTCACTGGCAGTGCCCTCCCACCCAGATTCCTGCCAGACAACCCCGAAACCACCCCATCTCAAACGCTCAGTCCGGTCCGGCAACTTCCACGGCATTACAAAAGATTGGGAGAGAGATAATACACACAGGGTGTCCTGTTACTTTGCATTCCAAAGAGTAAATAAAAGGCTGATTCAGTGGGAGGAGGGGAGAACGCCACCCAGCAGCGCTGTGGTTTCCCGCTGAACCGGCAGCCCCCGAGAGCACAGGGGAGCGCTGGGCTCTGCTGATGGGCACAGCGGCAGCAATTCCTGCTCCGGGGCCCCAGGCCAGTCATCTTGGGCTGATTCAGCCTCTCCCTCTGCAATGCAAGGGGAATAATTACTGGCTGTGGAGAATGGGAGCTGTAAAAGTGCAGTGAGTTGCCCTCAATTGGCCACACGCTGCTTTGGGGCAGAGCAGGGGTGGTGCTTCCCTTCCGAAAGCTGTTCAGGGATTACGGTGTCATTTGGATGGGAACTTCTCCTTTGATCTCGAATGCTTCTCAAGAGCTCAGGAGTGAGTCCTGCTCACAAAACATGGATCAGAAGTAGCTTTGCCTTCCTGAGATCATGAAAGCTGGGCAGAGCCAAGGGCAGTAGTTATCTGCTCCATCCCGGGGATGACACGGGCATGAGAGGAGGCAAAGGATGTGACTGTGCAACCAACACCCTCAGCCCTCCAACACACCCCAAACAGCTCCGAGACTCGCTTTTCAAATCCAGGGGGATCATTTCCCATGCCCTTGCTCCTGGTGCCAGCCACTGCCAGCCACAGGACTCCAGAGGGAATCCAAAGCCCTAGGAAACGCTCCGAGGATGTAAACTCGGTCCCGGGCCTATAGAGAGAGCTAGGTCTCTTTCTTCAAAAGCTCATGAAAGCAGAGGACCCCTCTGAATCAGCAGCAGCAGTGTTTGCCTGGCAGAGTGGCCAGGCCTGACTGCCTGGTTTCTGGCACTGTTGTGAAACCCAGCTGCACACTCGGGCACGCCCAAAACTCTAAGTCAGGTAAGGTCCTCTCTGCTAACGAGCTGCGAATGTCTCAACTGGTTTAGCTGGGCAGAGAGATGCAGACAGTGTGCTGGAATTGCCCATTTCTCTTTGGTTTATTAAAAACAAGTAGAGCTGACCCGGCTCACCTGCATTGCCTCCTTGTTCTCCACACAAAGCACAAGTTCGGACTTAGCGTTGGTGTTACCACCAAAGAAAAAGCATGCAGCTTTGACTTTTCATCTATTTTCTTTCTTATTTCCCTTATTATTCCCTTATTGCCATTTATTATTCCTCTTATTTCCCTCGCTTTGTTGGTGCAGAGGGCCAGGGATGTGGTACAATATGGGGTTTTTTGCTGTTTTGTGGTCCAGCTCTTGCTGTCTTTCAGACAACGAACTGCCTGACGTTCCAGCTGCCCCAGTAGCACGGGACAGTGACGCTGGGGGGGTACAGTGACACTGCACATGCTGTTAATGCATCCACCTAAAGCAGGAGAATGTCAGAGGTGAGGAGCAAGCCGTGCTCCCCTGGATGGCGCCAGAACTCCCTGGAGGAAATGTCAAGCTGGAACAAGGACACTGCTTGGCTGGGTCAGGCTTGCAGACCTGTTCTAGGCCATCTTCCACCCCAAAAGCAGCATCACGGGGTATAATTGTCTGGAAACTCCGCTCCTCTCAAGACAATCATTAAGGGATCTTTACTTTCTGTGACTTTTCCTAACATCCCAACTACATCTTCCTCACTGCATGAAAAACTGGTAAACTGTGATGAATTCTTCAAATGTCAGACACTTGTCGCTGACCCCCAAGTACTTGTGGGGCAAGGGTTGTCCATGAGCTGAAGGAGAGCCCTCGGATTCCTTCCCCCAGATGGCAGGGAGATGTGGGCAAATCTGCCTCTCCTTGCAGCCCATCCCAACTCCTGAGGGAAGAGAGCACTGCCCTTGAAGAATCAAGGAGCTAGGAACCACTGTTCCCACCCATTAGTTGTTGCTCTCTCTTATGCTTGTCTCAGAGCACAGAAAAGCAGGAAGAACGTAAACAGGGGTTAAATCCAGCCCTAATACAAACTCTGTAATTCTCAACAAAACTGTTAAAATCCAGGTGGGTGGACATAGTCAGTGAAAACTTTATTCCCACTGGAAGGAGTTCCTGGGTTTGCTCGCTCTGAACAGATCCTTTCACGCTGCCCACATCACTTTGACTCACCTCCACAACACAAGTTGAAAAATTAAAAGGGAATAAATCCTATCAGCCAGCACTAACTCACATTCTAATTACAAAGGACTCCTCCCTCTGACCGGGACTCTCCTGCTCACAGATGCCTAAAAACACAGGCAAAGCTTTTGAGCTGCCCTTCAAAGGAAGAAAGTGCTAATTTTGTGCCAACTAAACACTTTGGACTTTTGGAGAAGTCCTGAGCTTTGCACATTAACACCTTCCCACTCCCAGCTGTCCCAGCACAGGTTGGAACAACAATACAGTCAAGTTTTTGATTTTTGGTAAAGTACCAGTTTCCTACAGAGGCGGCACATGACATTGCAATGCTAAAACTGACAGAGAAGATAACTTCATTTTAGCAAGATAACTCTCTGTTTTTCACCAGCACCAGCTTTAAAACCCTTTCTGAGCCATTTCAGGGGCCAACTCAAGTTGGAAGTCACCCTTAGTACAGTAACACTGACAGAAGCAAACCTCAATACAACAATTTATGAGGTTATTGCTTGTCATTGAGCTACTCAGGCCACCCCAGCCACGAAACAGAACTTATTTCCTGACACAAACAAAGCAGTGCAAAGGGAGGTCAGTAATTCATAAAGCTGCAGTGACTCGAGGGCTTGTGACTGTCTCAGACCCATAATTTCCCTGTATAACTGAGCACACAGGAACAATTCTCACCACAGCCTGACTTAAAAGCAACTTGCTTAAGCACTTTAAAAGTCCTCAGTGCAAATACCAATTTTTTTTTTTGAGTAATCAAGCATATGATATGTATATGATATATATGATATGCTGTGTATAGCAGCACATTTTTCTATGCATGTTGTGTAAATACCAAGCAGCCACTGCTTTCCTGAGCACAAAATGAAAAATCTTCCGTTGTTGTAAAAATTAATTCAGAATGACACACAAACTCGTTAAAGCCATTCACGAGGTTTCAAACACTGCCAGGACCTTTGCAGGTCCGTGTTAAGACTTCAAGAAGTATCAGAACACAGGTAGAACAAAATGACGTTCTGTTTTCCAGGCTTTGACCACCTTGCTCTGGGTCAATACAGCCACTTAGTGATGCTCCGCCTGGATTTTATTGCCACGTTCTGCTCCTTCTTTAAGTGTCCTTGTGGAACTCCTGATCCTGGAGCTCTGAAGGACCAGCACACTTCTGCTTCTGGAAAGTGTTCTCATTTGCTGTCAAAATTAATGCAAGGCACAGATAAAACAACTTTAATGGGAAAAGTACCCTATGAGAATCCAGTTTTTCTTAACAATTTTTTGTTTACTTTTTAACTACTGACAGTTTTTGCTCACTAATAATGTCTCAAAAGGCAGTTAAACACCAACATATTGAGATGCCCAGTCAAATTTTACTTTATTTCCTTCCTCATTGGCCTATGCCAATTGGAAGTTTCCTTTCTTTTTCACTTCCCTTCAGAACTGGTAATTTACTGTGTTTCATGGACACAGCAGTTTTGATAAAAACAAACAAACAATCAAACAAAAACTATTGTTAAGAAATCTTTCAAGGAGGTGGTAGCGCTTTCTGTCAAGTTACATCTTGGAGGTGACACCCTTTGCCCCTTTAATTAGAGCAGAATTTAAGGCTTTTTTTCTTTTCCCTCTTGAAATACATGGTGCAGGTCCATCCCATTTTCTAATTTACAGATTTTGACTCTTAAGTAACACAAACAGCAGGGCTTTTGGGAATTAGATTGTTTTCTTTCAATTATTTTCATATATGATAAATAAGAATTTTGGTCCTGGCAGGTGAGTTATTTTGCTCCAGGTGTTGCAAACTGGAGGACAGTGAGAAAAAAATAACATTAGAAGATATGGATGCAAAGGCTCACCAGGTTGGTTTGGTGAATACCTCTAGACATAAGGAAACAAATTGGTTCTTAAAATATTTACCTCTATGTAGCAGTTTTCAGGCCTCAGTGCAGGATGCCATGTACAAGATTAATCAGGTTCAAGTGACGTAATCCACATTGAAGGGGTCACTTGACAGATGCTGTGTCATCCCTAAATTAAATCATTAATTACCACAATTTGAACTACTCATGCAGAATTCATTCTATAGTCCACAAGACAAAGTGGTTATACCCAGAGAGTGATCCACCTGCAGGAACAGGGGGGAGCTGGATTGAATTGACTTCTGCAGGGATCAGCAGCTGCAAATGCAGTGTAGGGTGAGAAATGCAGATTTATCTGTTGAGAAGTTCAAAGCACCAGTTAAGAAAGATGATTCCAGTTAAGAAAGATGATCCCTCCTCTGGATCTACACACATCTGATCCACCCAGATAACTAGGACTCAAGTAAACCTCAGACTGAGATAAATCAGCATTAAACCACGTGAAAAACAAGTAACAAGGTTTTGTGTTTACTGAAAGCTATGCCAGTGTTTTCCAAGGTATTTGGAAAGCAAAAATCACCTGCTAAAACATGCAGGTTGATGTCCAGTTAACCATTCATTTGAAGGAACGCTTGAGGTAACCTCTAGGTGCGTTGACTGGGTTATGAGGGTGTCCTACTGAGGTTCATAAATACAGGTTTTCACCATGGTTTAAATAAAACAGAGCAGTTGTCAGAATAAGGGTTTGAAAGGTTTTAAGTGGCCTGTAGCTGTTTGTGTAGCGTGCTCAGCGCTTGTTAAGCAGGGCTTACACAACATCCTCTTGGTAGAAATAAACATCTAATCCTCACGTTTTAGGAAATAAGACTCTTGGATAACTGGAACATCTCACTATGGCAAAAACAGGCTGTACTTCTTTTTTCAGTTAAAAACGGTAATGGCAAAGATGCATCAGGCTGATAAGCCCTTTAGTTTCAGGCAAGACAGATGGAAAATGGGTAATGGCAGTGCAATACTTTCTCCAAGCCCTCTTTCCCTTCATGCTGCCCTTGCAGCTCTTCCTCCAGGATGGCTTTCAGGCTCCAGAGCAAGAGGACAGAGGAGCAAACACTACCTGGAACACAGTTCAGCTTAAATATCCCCTTAGTCAGTCCCTGCCCAAACCACTGGAGCCCCTCTCTGCCCTTCAGCCTCCTGTATAAGAGTTAAAAGTTATGTATTAAAAACAAGGGCTCTTGACTTGCAGTAGTTGAAGGGTTATTTTTCAACCAGGTTGTTTTTCAGCTCAGCAGACGGGTGGCAGCTGAACCATGACAGGCTGTACTTTGCTCTTGAAAGTTGGGAGCAAACACATCCTACCTAACCCAGCATCTGGCCATTCAAAATCAGAAGCATCAGAGCCTGATGCTCTTTCCCCAAAAATCAGACTTCAAAAGTGAAGAGAAGGGACCTAAGAGAAGCAGCAATAAATGTTCTTGTTGGCAACCAGTTTAGCAAAAGCAGGATGGTGATGATCAACAGCAAGACTCTTCAAAGCAGCAGCAACCACCTGAGACACACTAAACTCCTGGGATTAGATGCAGGTTTCTTGTTTTGTTAAACTTAATTCTGCCAAAGCCTCCTGTGTCCCGTGAGAAATACAGGAGGATTGACAGAAATTGAAGGGACTTCACCCTGTGACCATTTTTCAGCACTTGATTGTAGGTTAATATGAACAGAATGTAGCAGGATTATCTTGATTTTGAATTTAGAGGCTTTTTCACATAAGCAATACTAGGAAGTTGCTTTTCTCTTTAATTTCTTAATTTAACTTCCCAACTAGAAGGACTTAAGAACATCCCCACCTCCCTCCCAAACCACTTTCTGGTGGCTCCCTGAATGTACAAAACAGGTACAAAACCTGACAAAGCAGGACAGCTGCTCAGAAAATCTTTACCATTCCACATTCTGTCCCTGAAGCATATAAACCATAATTCCAGTGCTTGCTTTCACATGCTGACCTCATGTGTCCTGCTTACCCAATATTTACACCCAGACACTTCTTGTGGAGCAAACCACATCTTCAAAAAGAAAACTACAAGAGAAACCAGGTTATAAAGAACCATCTTACCAAAAGATGGACAATCTTTTAGCCAATGGCAAGCTGGACAATGACTGTACACAAAATGTGCTGCACAGAACTGAAAGAAGATGGCAAAGATCTGTGAGGCTTTCTACATTTTTATTCTTCTCCTGGTCCAACACATCTTCAAGGTCATGTCAGAACAGTCACAAATTCATCTCTGTTATGTGCAAAATTCAAACAAATTTACAAAGATAAAATTGGAAGGGTAAAAACAAAACTAAAGGTGGGGGTCACCGGTTAAAGTATTTCTTCAGAATCCAAGAGACAACAGTTTAGGTGTATTTGAAAACATATTCCAAACTTTTAAAATAAACTGCAGTTTGCTTCCACTGGGTTTATTTGTTGAGGAAAAGAGGATCTTTCTGGTGAACATTCCTTTCTGCTACATTCCCATTTGCTGGCAGACTTGTTCACACAACAGCCTCCTCCTCCTTTCCCTCTCCCCACCATGGTCACTCACTTTGTTACAGCAAAAACCATCTTGACTCTCATCCTGCCTTGGACAGAAACCTGATGTGGATGTGGGAGCTGTTCAGGAGTCTGAGGTCAGAGAGAGGGGAGAGGGATTTAAAGGTCTATAAATAGGACACTGAACGTGTCAGGGATCTACGTCCAGGTAATGTTACAAACTCTGATGTCCAAGCCACCGTAAGTCACTTGATAACAGCAGAGACAGCCAGACTCCAGCAAAAGGAGGCATCTTCTCCATGGCTTTGAGAAGCCACTGAATCACCCCTCCCAAGTGAGTTTCCCTGCTTAAGGAAGACCAGAGGCAACTGATTTGTCTACAACCCAAATGCACAGAAAAAGTATTGGCCAAAAGCCCTTTGGATGGGAACAAAGATCAGGAAGACATTTCTTCATGCCACAGAATCTGGCTTTACACATCTGGACTGAATTGCAGGTACAGCATCTTTTTCTGTGGAATTTCTACCCAGACGTCCCAGTGCTGAGCCCAGACAAGCACGGGACAGAGAGCCCAGTCCAATCCCTATCCATGACTGTGGTTGGATGGATGGAGGACAACGGGCTCGGGGAGGTTCTCAGAAAGTGATTCATGTTCAGACCAGTGTTCACAGCTGATCCTGGGTCTGCTTTGGAGACGGAGCTGTTGTCACAACCACAGTGGAAACTGCTTTAGTAGAGCCAGAGACTGTTCCCTGCTGGAGATGGGAGGCTGGAACTGTTTGAATTCGCACCTGTTTGAAATAGAAAGCAAAAACTCAACTCGTGTCAAGAACAACATAGTGACACAATGGCGGCACGTGCATCATGCTCTGGTAAATGATCTGCTTCTGCTGCCAACAAAAACTCCATTGTATGAATAAGACCAAGCACTAAAACACCTCAGGAACAGAATCTGTCACAAGATCATTCCATCCACTGTCCACAAGGGATGGTGGCAAGAGATTTCCATATTAGAGGGGAAGACTTAAAAACTAGTTTGAATAAAAATCTACAGGTCAACTGCTTTTACAAGTTTTCAGAAGGACTTGGATCCACTGGATCTACAGACTTGTTACTAGCAGCTCTCAATGCAGATTAATTCTTTGGAATTACTGAACACTACTTTTCCAGATAGAAGGATGGATTAGCATAGCAGTGATGTGTTTTCTTCAAGAAACAGTGACCCACAGAAGCCAAAGCACAAAGCACTATGAAAAGTGTTGAGTGTAGAGAAAAATCCTGACAGGATTTTTGGTTTTACAATACTATCAATGCTTCAAAAACATTTAAAACCTTTATTTGGATGGAGGAAACAAATAGGTAATGATGGACTTCATGTGCCAAGCTGTGTGCCTGTTCTTCTGCTGGAACCCCATGTATCAAGTGTAAAGCCCTCATAACAAAGCAAATAAAATGATCATTCTAGGTGCCCTTACCTGTGTGGCCTGGCCTTGCTGCTGCAGCTGCTGTAGTTGCTGTGCAGTCAGAAAACTCACAGGCTTGTTCCCAGCGATCAGTTTAGTCCCTGCTGGCATTGTAGTCAGGATGATATTTCTACCTAACCCACTGATGCTAAGGAAAAATGATTGTTGAAAGGTTAGTAAACAGCACAGCAGGCTCACAAACTGTTCTGCAGTTGCTAGGAGATCACAGTTCTTGCCTAATTTACTAATGATTTTAAGTAGTGGGGGTTTTTCCCCCCACAAAAGCGGCAAATACAGAAGTGACAAATTTATGCCAATATTTATCATTGATAGAGAAACAATTTATCACACGAATGACACCTCTGACTCTGGACTGAACATATCACTGGGTTAGTCTGATCCGACCTGAACCCTTCTCAATGCAGAAAACAGCTAAGCACTCACTGTTCTGCCTTGAAATATTAACTAAGGGAGACACTATCAGAATTCATGGAAGAATAAACAAGAAGACTTTGACATCTGAATGCCAGAGGAATTTTCACCGAGGCAGTTAACACTTCCCATGCCTCCTGAATGGAGAGATGGTTTCAGATTATATACGTTTTCCAGTGTGTCCCTGGGTTAATTCTTGCTCAAACCCACAGAACTAATCTAACAGCTGGTTTCAAAGCAAAGAATGTTTTTCTTTGGTGTACTTGCTAGAACCTACATCTCAGGGTACCTAAATAAAGACTATAATCTCATTACAGACACCATACTCAGTTTCTTGCAGCTAATGGACCTATTACAGACAGCAATTCTATTCCACCCTCTGCTTGCTCGCTCCCCAGGAACCTACTGAACACAGACCTTCCCCAGCCTACCTCTAAAGCAGAACTATGGGATGCAAAGCACTCACTTGGCTCCGAGGTTGCCCTTGATGATGGGGGCAGTCACCACACTCTTGCCTTTCACTGGCTGGCTGATCACCGACAGAGGCACCGTTATCCGGGCTGGCAGTTTACCCTGGGGAAGTTGAAGACACATGAGGAGCCACAGGGAGTTCGGCAGAGAAACTGCCTGACAACACACAATTACCACTCAGATGCTTAGTGGGAGCCCTGGGAGTGCAAACCAACAGCAGCTTTGCTGATGAAATCTGTGCTCCTTTTCAGGCTCATTAAAATTCACCTCTATTTCATTCACTTCACAGCTGCCCGAGCCCTGAAAACCAACATCATCTTTGCACTACAGTATCCATGATTTTTATCCTTAGTAAACTATCATAGTGTCATTTAGCTTATGTAACTACCATGATACAGTTTATGGTGCCTTCAGCTTTGGGCATTAAAGGAGGACATCGGTAAAAAAGTCAATACAAGCACTTCTAGTTCTGAGTATTCTGTGACACCATTCCAAGGGAAATTATTCCCAAGGTTTGAGGCAAGACACTGAGCTGCATGAGGCAGAACTTTAGATACACAAAGTTTATTTCATTCACTTGAAAGAGGGGATAAGAGAAGCTGTATCTGACTTTTCTGGGGCATTTAGCTACAACTCCAAGACCATGAAATGAGTTGCAGACCCACATCCAGAACACAAGTTGTGGCTGCCCCATCCCTGGGAATGTTTAAGGACAGGGTGGACAGGGCTTGGAGTAACCTGGTCTAGTGGAAGGTGTCCCTGCCCATGGCAGGAACGAGACAAGATTTAAGGTCCCTGCCAACCCAAACCATTCCATGACTCTAACATACTTAATTTGAGCCTTTGTGGATGTAAAGAGAAGTTTTTGGCCATACACCATCAATACATTTTGGTGCTCCCCTTTGCCTCCCACCCCCAGTGAAAGCCCAGCATTACTCACTGCCTGGGACGTGGACACCACAGTGGTGCTGACAGGGACCTGCCGCACGGCCGTGGCTCCTGTGCCGAGGGTGATGGGGGTCCCTGCAGCTCCCGAGGCCACTGCCACTGCCTTGGACACTGTGGCACTCACAGTGGGCAGGGACACAGCTGAGGTGTGGGCTGTGCCAGCAACGCTTACTGCTGAGGATGAGGACTTGGCGTGAGTAGCTACAGTGATGGTCTGCCCAGCCTTGGGGGGCATCACCCCCAGCCCCTGCACGATCCTTATTGTGGCAGCCGGCTTGGCCTCTGTGGATGCCACCGTGGTTATGGCTTTGCCCTTCTGCTCTGCCACAGCCATGCCCAGGGCAGGCATCAGGCGGAAAGCAGAGCTTGCTGGCTCTGCAGTCTTTAGGTCAGGAGTCACTTTAACCACCGTGCTCCCAGCTGGGCTGGAGGAGGCAGGAGTGGCCGTGCTGGTCTTGGCTGGAGAGTCAGCAGTCTGCACAGGGTTGGATGTCACGTGCAAAGTGGCAGAGATGCCTTTCCCACCAGCACTGCTCCCCGCTGCTGCTGTGAAGAGGTCCTGGGTGAGTTTGACAGTAGTGACCTGGGACTTGGCCAGGGTGGCCATCATGTCCGGGGTGATGCGCAGCACCGTCTGCCCCTTGGCATCCGTGGTGATGGAGGACGGGGGCAGGCGCAGCACGTCCTTCCCCTGGATGCGGAAGTTGGTCGCTGTGAGCGGGATGCCACCGCCAGCCTGGGCCTTCATGCCAAGTTGTCCTGTAATAGCCACCTGGGAGAGAGCAGAGAAACGGCTCTGTCAAACCAGGACACAGCCCAAGGCACACTCAAAGCAGAACTTCCCAACAGGATGATGTTTGCTCACATTAGAATCAGGGTGGAGTGATGCTGGCACGCAGTACACTACTGAAAACAGTTCTGGTTGTGTATCAGATGGCATTCCCAAACTCACATAAAATAGGAAATACCGTGGTGCTGGTTTCTTTTCCAAGCAAGACGAATGAGAGATCACTAAAGAACCTCTACAAACACATCTTTCACCTGTACATGGAAACAGGGCTCAAACACAACCAACCAGCAATGCCTAAATCTGCACAGTCCATAACTCACACGCCACTCCAGCTCACACCCGTGCTCACACCTGCATAACACGTCTGTCCGAACAAACAGGCAACAACGGAGTTGTGGAGTCCAATTCCTTGTCTCTCCCTCCCTCTCACCTGCTTGATGATGTTCTGGCCAGCCACATTCTGGATGACAGTGGTGGAGGAGGTGCTGGCAGCAGAACTGCCCGGGGAGCTGGTCACTGGCTTTACAGCAGGACTGGGGGCTGCAGGCAGCCCTGTCACAGTGAGACCTGCCTGTCCTGCCACAGAGCCTCCTGCTCTCTGCACCTGCACAGGGCTGCTCTGAGCTTTTACTGGCAGAGTCATCACAGCCTACAGAAGACAAGGAGGAAGACTATGAGCAGAATAACGCACTGTGAACAGTCTAGTAATTCTTTTTTGTATTGTGCCTCAGCTTGCAAATTCAGGGAGACCTTACTACTTTCTACAACTATCTGAAAGCAGGTTGTAGTGAGGTGGGGGCTGTGCTCTTCTCCCAAGTAACAAGTGACAGGACCATAGGAATTGGCCTCAAGTTGCACTGGGGAGGTTTCGGTTGGATATTAGGAAAAATTTTTTCACAGAAAGGATTGTAAAGCATTGGGAATGGGCTGCCCAGGGCAGTGGTGAAGTCACCACCACTGGAAGTGTTCAAAAAAACATGTGGATGTGGCACTTGAAGACATGGTTTAGTGGTGAACATGGAGGTAGTGCTGCGTTGATGGTTGGACTTGGTGATCTTGGAGGTCTTTTCCAATCTTAACGATTCTGTGATTCTAAGTTCTATGGACTTTCTGTGTAGTGCACAATTTAATGATGTCAAATAAACAGGCAGAGGGGTGAAAAACAGAGCACTGAACAATATTATTTATGTAAAACTGTTTCTGTGCTCTTGCTCTGCAGTTACTGCATGCTCCAAGTGTGCACAGAATCCCTGTGCACCACATCAGAACATCAGAAGAAGTCAGATTAGATGTCAGAGCTCCTCCACCACTTCCAACTCACCTGAGGGAGCACTTTGGTTTGTGTGGCTGTAGCTGGAACGCGGATTTGAGGCACTGACGTGGGCTGCTGCTGCTGCTGCTGAGTCACCACTGGGGCCTGCTGGGACACTGCTGGGAGGCTGGACTGGGCAGTGACCACCCGCACCTGTGGCAGCCCCGAGGAGCCTCCGTGACCCACCACGCGTGGGGCGGGCGGTGCCGGCCCCGGTTGTGCCTGAGAGCTCTGAGCTGTGGAGAGCAACGTGCCCAGCTGTGGCATGGTGGGGGACGATACCAGAAGGACACTGTGGACGAGAGAGGCACGAGGTCAGCAAAGAAATGTAGGAAATTCACAGAATCATTTAGGTTGGAAAAGACCTCTGAGATCATAGAGTCCAACCTTTGCCTGATCCCCACCTTGTCACCCAGCCCAGAGCACTGAGTGCCACGTCCAGCCATTCCTTGGACACCTCCAGGGACGGGGACTCCACCACCTCCCTGGGCAGCCCCCTTCAGTGCCTGACTACCCTTTCAGTGAAGAAATTCCTCCTGATGTCCAACTTGAACCTCCCCTGGCACAACCTGGGGCCATTCTCTCTCATCCTGTCCCTTGTTCCCTGGGAGCAGAGCCTGACGCCCCCCGGCTCCTCCCTCCTGTCACGGGGTTGCAGAGAGCGAGAAGGTCCCCCCTGAGCCTCCTTTTCTCCAGGCTGAGCCCCACCCAGCTCCCTCATAACTGAATTACACAATTTTGAAATTTACTGAAAAACAACCACCAACGTTCCCAAGTGATGTAGGAGACAGAAGCAGTACCTCTGGCTGGGTTTTGCTGGCTCTGCCCCAGCACTGGATACACTCTTGCTGACTGCAGACACTGGAGGGGGTGAAATGGGTGTTGGTGGCAATGCTGGTGCAGTTGGTGTCACAGGGGTCACGGGAGTTGGTGGCATGCTGGAGTCACTGAGGCTCAGCTGGCTGGGCTCTGCTGTGCTGCTGGGAAGGGCTTTCACAGCACTCTCCTTGCTGCTCGACTTCTGCAAAGGAACCACGGCCAGTGTCTCAAAAACTGGTACTGCTGCACCCTGGAGTGGGCTCAGCACTTTAACATGAGTTCTGTATGGCTGTGAATGAGGAAATCAAACGTGGCTGACTGCCTTCCCCACCTGCAGTCATGGATCACTTGGGGTGTTTGGCTGCTCCTGTTCTCAGGGAAAAGTGCACCTCAGCTGTGACAAACATTCAGATTTCCACCTTGGTTAATGTGCCAGCAGAAAGGACTTTAGAGAGATTTGCTATCAGTAACAACAAAAAGATATCCAGACCCTGGCAGCTCCAGCACAGCAAGGGAGAGTGTGTGTTCCATACACTCTGCTGCATATTAACCTCAAAACTAGATCTGAAAGACCACCCCTACGATAGGGAGCAAAATGAATTCCATTGCCCTTTCTGCTGAGTTAACAAGGATAGCAGTGGAAGCTGAGGGGAGAAGTTCCCTCTTTCCCTCTTGATTTTGTGCACTGGTGACAGACATTCATATACATCATGAACTGCTAACTCAAATGTGGGAATTTTCATCACCCACTATGGATGCAGAATTTATGGATTAATTTGAGCCCAATCTCCTTCCCAGTCCCCAAAGCAGCTGTGCAAACCTGAGCAAAGAAATCTACCATTTTAGCTGGAGGTTTTGGCTTCTGAAGAGCTTTCTTGGCCTTTGCTGCAGCAGCTTGAGCATGATGGATCCGTTCTGCAAGGACAAATTAATGGTTAGAGCTCCTGAACACAAGCAAACTGATTTAAGGAGGAGGCTAAATCAGACCTGTAAACTCATCTTCAGACAAGGAATTACACAGCCTTGTAATAATGCAAAGAAAAATACCAAGTAAAATTAGTCAAAAAGGTTGACAACAAGACATAAGAAGTTGTGAATGAACATACACCTTCTACATGGGATATTGTTTTTCAAACAGACACTTCAAAGTGTCACACTGCTCTACAAGACTGGTTATAAACATTTTCAATTCTTATGGGATCCCCAAGGCTTACCAAACTCTTCCTCACTCCTGTCTCGGTGCAGGTAGATCCACAACTTGCGCCCAATGTCGTATTTCACACAGGGATCTTTCTCATAATGCAGTCGATCCAAAGCACCACTGACAACAGTGTTAACCTGGAAGTTCAGAATTCACACATTACAAGATGTCTCTGGCTGGGCTGGTCAAAATTCATGAATAAAAAAGCCATCCTATTTGGCAGAAAACCTGTGTAAGCTGTGAGCAGTGTTAGGTCCAGCTGAGAGCAGATGTTGCAGCACAGGATGCTGTTTGTCATCTTGCATTAAATGGAGCTTCCACCAAAGCTAAAAGCTTGGAAAATGGACTGAATCTAAAATGTGAGCAGCTCTGTGAAAGAGTGTTAATTCTGTGGTTTTTCTAGCTGTTTTTTCATCATCCAGAGTTTGGTGGAGATTTGCAGCAGCTCAGAGTGGTACGCAGTTCTCTTCTGCTAATCAGAGCAGCATAAAATTATTGGGACTTAGACCTTGAATGCTGCCTGGGTCTGTGCAGTGTATTTTTAGGAGAATCCGAGGCCAGACATGTCATCCAACTTACCTGAGCACTGGTGACATCTGGAGCTAGGAACTGGGAATCTTTGAGCAGCTCACAGATTTCAGCACGAGTTCCTTCTCCATTAGGAAGGCGAGCAGCAGCATCACGAACTGGAACACAAAGCCAGAGCTTAAACTTCCAGTCGTAAGTAGGCAGCTGTACTCAGGTCCTCCAGCAGGTGCATTTTGGGATTGCTTTATTCCCCCTGCTCTCACAGTGCCTACTTGATCACTAAAATCTAGTTCCTAAAATCCCTCAGAAATATGAGAGGTTATAAAGGACTATTTTAAAATACATCAACTGTGCCAGCTTTGTGCTAGGAGTGATAAACTTGAGTAACAGCACTCAACACCAATTTAGATTCCTTAAGTCATTGTTCAGAGGGTCGGGGGGATATTTTTCTTATTTAAAGTAAATTTTTGGCCATCACCTTACCAAGGGACAGGATGGTGACATATGCTGGTCTGTCTGAGCGCAGGAGAGAATGTTCTCGAGCTTTGTTTAAGGAGGTTTCCTTGTCAAACACCCCCTTCACAGGACCAACAACTGACTCAAAGCCATGCATGCGGAAGGTGAAGGCTTTGTGGGGTTGGCTGTAACGGTAACGCTCCTGGGTGGAGGACAAGAGCACTCAGTTTAGCAGGCGACATACACAACAGCCTTATATACTTGTTACCATTCTCTAGAGAAAGCTTTTTTAAATTTAAGGCTCAAATACTGCTGTATAAACTTGTTTTGGATCAAGAAAAGCACAAACTACTTCAAACAAAATACTGAGCACCCCCTAACCAAGGTGTGCAGGTGCAATACAGTAGGTTTATTGTCAAGCAGTTGCTCAGATTAGAGGTGCCAGAGATACAAGAGATATGCCTTCTGCCCCCCTTCTCCTCTACTCCAGTAAAATTTAAAGAACCCCCATCATGTGTTTACCTTGTAATTCCCACTTGCATCTACTGCAAACAAGCTAACTCAATGTATGGGTGTACTTATTGACACTTATTTTCTGCTTGTACTCATACATGCCCAAAAAAAGAGAAACAAGTCATCCTCCTATGCTGGGGGATGGAAAAAAAGACAGAAATATTGGCACTACCAACTGACACCACCAATTTCAATTAATTTTGCCCAATACCCACTGGAAATACTGGTTTTGAAGCAGCTACATTGTCATCAAGTTTTATGTAAGGCCAAGATACCAACTTCAAGGTAGAAGAAAAATACTAGTTCTTCATATTAACAAGTCTGTGTAGAGTATAAAACTGCCATCCCACACAAATTCTCCTGTTTTAGTGGACAACTGTTTCAACATGTGCCTTTAAAATTAAGAAGATTCACTTCTTACCTGCTCCTGAAACACCCGTTTCTCCTCTCCAGTGCTAGGCCGGACTACATAGTCAGTCCTTCTGAAACAAAGGGCATCATCAGCTCTGAGCACAACAAGCCCACAACAGCCCTAAAGACATCCCAAAGGATTAGTCATCTCATCCTTCTCCAAATTCCTCTGAACAAATTCTGGAAGCATTTATGGTAACATAAAGCAAGCCCTGCAGAGATCTTAAAATATGCACCTGAAGGCAAGCAAGGACTGTAAATAATCCCATTATCAGGACCTAAGGTAGATTACAGCTTTGTTTGATAATCTATACAAAGCTGGAGAAAATCAGTTGACTTTATGAAATCCAGTTATTGCATTTATAAAATCAATCTATCAAGTTTCCTCCTGATCCATGATGTAATATTGTTTTATTTTAAGATCCAGAGGTGCAAGGACCAAACCTCCCAGCTTCAGCAGCACTGCCAAAGCTTTCAAGGAGTGTTATACACTTACACTCTGGGCAGTGGCATGGCATCAGAGCTGTCTTCATTTTCCTACAGAGAAAGAGAGAAATGTCAGTGTTGGAGAGAACTCAGTAAGGTTTTGTGCTGCTAGGAGGTGATTTTTGTCTGACTCACTTTGAAGAAAGTCTGGTCTTTAGTCTCCAACCAGAGGTGAAAGAGTGCTGCCAATTCCTTCTCATGATCTTGGTATGTACCTAGTAAGAAATCAGGAAAAATTAGAAATAGAAGTCTTATTTGTTGCAAAGCCAATTGCTTGTACCTCCCAGTCATCTCCTGCTCCTTTTCCTCCTCAGTGCATGACCAGTCACAGATGCTCCAGTTGCAACACTTGAACACATCCAGGCTTAGGAAAGTACTAAACCCCAGTGATTCTCCTGTGTTAGTACAAAGGATGAAGCTTCAACTCCTGGTACAGCAGGCAAGATGCTGTTTGAGACACAGACACCTGGTTCCCACTCTCCAAAGTAATCCCAGTCACTGAGTCCATGAGCAGAAACACGTGCCTACAAAACCTCCACCTAAATTAGGGGAGGAACCAGAGGAATATATTCCTGACTCCAAATCTCTGCCAGTTTAGGCCTCCAAATATGACCACTAGAATCACTATAGTTAAGAATGAAAAGCTCTGCCTAGTAGCTAAAGGAATGAACATAAACATAAGACATCTGTAATTCAGTCAGTATGAGCCTGGGCATCTTGATTGTCAGTTTGCTCTTTGGTGCCCACTTTTAAGAATTGGAATAGTATCAGTTTGCTCCACAGAGAAGCTTAATTAATTTGTAATTGTAATAATGAATAATTACTCTGAATAGTCAGAAGGTACGCTCTACAGGAGGGAAAATATGAAGGTGTTCAGACCAATTTGAAAGGTGACAAACATATTTAAGTCAGCAACATGAAGAAATACAGCCCAGTGCCTTCGCTCATTTATGATCTGTCTGCTGCTGATACTGACGTCTTATGAAAACCTCGAAACCAAAACATATTTTAGCTCAGCTAAAAGAAAAGAAAAGGCCTAACCATGGAATTAACAGCTCTGCTTGTGCTTCTCTGCAGGCTTCAGCACTCTGAAAAGTAAAGTCCTACAGAAAATAACAAACCTTTGCCATAGCAGAAACCATAGCAGAGCACCAGGTACTCACCAACCAATTTCCACTGCTGAGTTTTTTCCTTGAATTCAACAAAAGGAGCATCTACAATGAAAAATGTGCATATCAGAGACATCAGCCAATGGTCCAAGCCCAACATCCTGCTGCGGTAATGCAAACGGTCGAGTTGGGCTCACAATGACAGAGCATTTGAAGTGATTATGTAAGTGCATCTCTAAATTTATCCTTGCCCAAAGGGAAGGTGAGCATTTCAGAGTATGAGGGCAAGCACAAGGAAAGAACAGAACAGAATAATAAGCTTTCCATCAACAGGCTGTCAGCTGAGAGCCTGTTCATGCTGTGAGTGTCTATTCAGGCTGTTACTGTGAGTGACTATTCCTGGGCTCATGGGAAGCAAACAGCATTCACCAGCATTATGGAAAACATGCTGCAAGGCCACTGCAATCTACTCTGTCCCTGCCTTTAAAACTTCCCACTAAGCAAATCAAAACCACAGAATAATTTAGTTTGAAAGGAAGGCCTGAAACTCAGCTGGTCCAAGTTGGGCCAACTCCATGTTGCAGTGGATTGCTCAGGGCATTATCTAGTTTTTTATCATCTCCAAAAACAAACACAATGACTTCACACCGTGGAGGAAGAAACTAATCCCTTCCAGCTTCAAACACCCTGCCTGAAGCCACGATCTGAACAGGAGAAAGTGTCTATCTAGAGGCAATTTCACACACATTTTCACATGCTTGGGAATCAAGCAGGGGCTTATCTACTATCCACATGCAAAACAAGCCAACCACAATCAGGACATGCAAGTTATAAAGCTTATCAGAAATACAATGATTCATTGTGGTGATGAATTAAAAGTTTATTTGAGCTATAATATAAACCAGCACTGATTGGAACAGAAGAACAAGCATCATTAGTATTTTTAACAGCTATTCTTACCTCTGCTGTCACCTGCCAAGTACTGCAAGGCAGGTAAAACCAGTTCAGACCAGTTAGGGGCAAATGAGAACCAGTTATTTAGTGCACTGGCATGAGAAGATTGCCAGTCGAGAACTTTATCTTCAAGCTGAACAGGAAAAGGAAATATTTCATTAATGACCTCACGCTTTAAACTGTGACTGTTTCCACAGAAAACAAAGCAGCTAAACACATTCAGGAGACAGAAAGATGTTTATGTATGTAAAAAAATGACCCAACCTTTTCAAGTAACTGTAACGTGGTATTTTAAACAAACACTTCCCCATCTCTGCCCTTAATAGACAGAGTATATCTAAGCATGATCTATAGAATGGGTATGGAACGACTTACGGATTCAACTGATTAAATTCATGAAACGTGTTAAAAACAGAATGTGGTAGCACTCCCATATGGTTTAATTTCTTTAATATGTAATCTACATATTAATATAATTTACAGCAAGACAACTCTGGAGAAAAATCGCTATTACATAGCTATAAACCCCTCTATCCTTCAATGTTCCTTCCTGCAAAGATTCTTAGATAACTGGGGGGTTCCTTACCACCGAGAGAGTAGCAGGTCCTTCCAGAAACAGTATCTCCAAAAGAAGGAAAAAGAAGCTGGATGATATTTCATTTATTTCAAGGCATGGTTTCATGTCTTCAAGAGGTCTTCAAATGAAAGAGAACACAAGCAGACTAAATTCTCTGAGTAAACATTCACCTTCATATCCAAAGATGAACACCACACATTTCACACATCCCAAGCTGCACAAAAACACAGCCTGCAACAGTCCCACAAAAATCTGAGCTGTAACATCTGCTGCTCCCTCCACCTGTGCAAGGTGTTCAGGGCCCTCTGCAGCACTTACTCCTCTTTGACAGATGACAGAGGGATGGGGGAAAGATCCTGAGGCATCGGTGGGATTCCATCTGCATTGCCAAAAGAGTCAGCCAAGTCTTCCCCCTCAGATTTAATAACCTTCACCTTCTTTTTCTTCTTATCCTCCTTTTCCTTCACCTTTTTCTTGAGAGTCGCGAGGTCGTACAAGGCTTTAGATATAAGAAAAGGTAAAGAGAACAATTAGAAAGCTTCTTACAATATTTCAATGAGAGTCATTAACTATCTATATAAACATAAATCGAGAAATGTACGTTGCGTGCACTCATTCATACATAACTCATTCCACCTTCCCAGTCATTGCCATGAATCTTTATTTTCCCCTACAAAAGAAAACCTCTATTTTTTAAACCAATGTATATAAAATTAAAAAGGCAAAGGATCCACTGACCTGCTAAGGAGCCTTTCCTGCCAGCATTCACTCGAGTCATGATGTCCTCCAGAGTCAGGTCTGTCGTGACCAGATCAGGGTGATCCTACACAGGACAGTGGGGCAGAAATTAAACTGGGAAAGGACACGGTGTTAAGATAGTAACAAGGGTGCAGAAGTATGGGAATGCCCCAAACCTAACCGGGATCGGCTTATAAAGTTATTTACTGCAACAAAAGCTGGGAAGTCTTCTAACTCTGAAAGGAAAAATTTTTTCTCTCCAAAACATGTAATTAAAATTACAAAATTTTAACCGGATAAGCATAAGCAGGACCTGCAGCTATACACTGGCAATTAAACTCAGGTTATGGCAAAGAGCTGGAGGATGGCTGCACACAAAAAATAGCAATCATATTGAACTTTATGACTAACAGATAAAAGACTAAAAGATAACATGCAGTCCCAGAGTTTGACATCTTACAGGCTGACGTTTTCGTTTCTCATGGTGCTTCTTCAACATCATCTTCAAATCACTTTCCCCAAGTTCTATCTTGTCTGCAATGAAAGAGATTTCAGATATTATTTGCACAGTACTCCCCTACTGTTACTTTCCAGACTTCTTAGAATGACATTTTCTATCCATTCTCACGTCCAGCAATCTCCAAATTTCAATAACTAATTTCTCCTTATTTGCATTTCATTCACTCCTTTGTTTCAGTGCTTCCTTGGTTCATCAGATTTCATTGCCGATGCAGCCATGGAAGTGAAAAGAAGCCAGAACCAGCCTGAAGGGTTTGCAGACTGGGATTCCTAAATGTTTTGAACTGGACTATGCTAACACTTCAACCATTAAAGCCAGAATACAATAGAGCAATTGGTAGTATTACACAAACTGTGACCCTTGTGTTAAAATACTACTGCTATAAAACTGAGAGAAGAACCAACTGTCGTGTTGACTGCAGAAATGAAGAATTACAAGTTTTCATCGAACAATACATTTTCAAGATGATTTCTTGCAAAGTCTCAAAGTAATTCTCCCCTCTAAATCTGTACTGGTCCCTAGTTTGGTTCTCACCTGCTGTTTTCATGTCCAAGGTTGACAATGTGGGGATCACTCTCAGGGGAACTGGTGGACTTGAACAACGTGCTGGAGAACTTGGAGGCCAAGAGATTAGTTCTGAAAGAGAAAAATAAATTTACTTCTGGAAGACTTAGAACCAATCTATGTAATTCTATTACCTCGTGTTCATTAGATCACAGCCAGTAAAACTAGAGTCCAGATTTCATCGCTCTATCAGAGACACTGTCCCCACATCAAAAGTGTGTCTTTCTCCATTCACACCTCGAGACTTTAGTTCAGCCCAGGGCGTTACCTTCTTCATCAGAAGACAAGGCAGTGTCTCCACACTCCTCTTTCACTTCCCTCAAGATTTTCAGGTAGCGCTGATGTGTCCGTCTGTCTCGTTCTTCCGAGTCATACGTCGGTGGGAAGTGCCTTCTCCTCAGGGTCATGTCAGGGCCTCCTTTCCTGGCTAATTCCAGCAAGTGCTGGAAGAAGAGATTCATGTGACATTAGCTGTGTCAGCTATGGGTCTTAAAGCCAGGACAGGTAAGCTCAGCTCAGGTACTTCCAGCAAGGTTCCCATGCGGAGCCGGTGCTGTCAGCACCTCAGTCCTGTATAAGGGAACCCTTAGGAAGGATCAGTATCTGCCACATACAGGATTTTAAACCCAAGATTTTAAACCATCAAAAAAGCAAGGCAAAGTTTCTGCCCCTTCATCTGCACACACAACAGTACCTGTCATTTGAGAAGAACTTAAAACATTGGTGTGAGATGTAGTTTCCTTGCCAAAAATGTAACACAGACATGGAATATTGCCTCATTTAAAGAAAACATTTTACCCCTTATGGCTACAGAGGAAATAATGTATTCTGTATTGTTGCCCAGAAAAGCTGTAGCTGCCCATTCCTGGCAGTGTTCAAGGCCAGGAGCAACAAGGTCTAGTGGAAGGTGGATTCTCTGATTCTATTTCCCGTAACACTACAAGGCATTTTATAAGACAGGCTTTCACCTTCATCCATACATCCCATATGCTTCAATGTCTTAAATGCAATAAAAGATAAGTGAGTGAGTATTTACAACAAACTGATTTCAGTTGGCAGCAATTAGCTCACAGAAGTATCCATAGAGGAAGACTTCCTCAGGGATTTACAGGCATTAGGATTAGAGTTTTGTATCTACATATTTTGTAACTATGCATTTAGCAACTGTACTTGTTTCAGAGTGACAGAAATGGTTGAAAACAAAGGCAAAGTGACTTGTTAAGAAGACAGTAAGTCATAAAGGGGCAAATGCAGGAAGTGGGGGCAAGGTGGGCATGCAAAAAAAGACACTACACACAACTAAGAGCTATGAGTTACAAAACCCAAAATCTGCAAACATAACAATGGGTCTGGTGTTCTCTCTGGGCCACTGGAAAAACCAGAAACATTACTCATTAAATTCATTAAAGGAGAGACCTCAAAGAGCTGTGAAGGCACCACGGCATATTTTATAAAGCCAAACTGTCAGTGGCAGAGTAGACTCACATTGCGGGAGGTGAGGATCTGCTTGAGCAGCCTGTAGAAATACTGCTGCTGCGCCCGCAGGTAACGCTTGTACTGCGACTTGTAGCACAGCTGTCGGTACTTCACCACCTCGGGGTTGAAGTGTCCATCTGCGACAGAGACAACACACACTTGAGGTGTCACTGCTGGCTCAGAACTTCCCCCAAACTCACCCAGAAGCTCACTGACCCCGGAAGAGTTTCTGGGCAATGTGCAGCGGGTTCCCAAACCGAAAGTTCTGCCCCCCAAACAGTGCCAAGATGAGTTTGTTCTGATGCTCCCGGTTGTTCTCAGGGAAGTGAGGCAGGAATTTTTTTAGGTGCTCTTGCTGCGCATCTGTCAGGACCTCCTGCCACGTGGACAAGCTGACAACGTCAAAGAAGATCTCAGGCTAAAGGAAGCAAGAAACAACAGTGAAGCAAATGCATCCAGGTCCTTGACAATCATCTAGTCCTTGAGGCTTTCTGTGGTGAATTAGCACCAGTTATGAGACAGTGTCTCATCAAATGCAGTAACAACACAGCATAAAGAGGAAAGGTGAGGAAATTGATACTAACAACCAGAAAAGTCATTCAAAGCTTGTAACAGTTTTCTTAAAAGCAACTTCAAAATAAGAAAATAACAGAGTTGATTCAAAAGATGTTTTCCTGAGATTAATCAAAGCCCTTTTTGACACCTTTCCCAGGCAGTCAGAAACATCTCCCCTCTTTTCAGTTTGCTCTGTAACCCCCAGAGAGGGAGTTAAACATGTTTTTAATCCAGATTATGAAAAGTTAAATTGTCTCAGCACTACTCACGTCCTCCAGCAGGTCCTCAGGCAGACTGACCCTGGTGGTGCCCAGCATACAGTCCTCCATGATCCTACTGCCATTGCCCTCCAGCTCCAGGGGGTCCGTAAGCATGTGGTCCAGGGAGTCCATCCTTCACCCCCTCCTGCTCCTGCACAAGGAGAATAAAGCCCTGAACAACCAAAAATGCCAAACCCAGACAGACCCACTCCCGGGTGAGCAATGGCTGAGAAGCCACCTTTGATGGGTGGTTGTTGAAGTGCAAGCTGTGACATTGGGCTGCAACATATATACATATATAACAAGATATTTTTAATACATATACTTGCATTAAAATGTAATCTTCAATTACAACGTATATATTATATATATATAATTTTATATAAAATTTCCTCTTCAATTACAACACAGGTCACGCCAACGGAGCCGTCACAGGGTTGTTTTTTCCCTGCAAAAGCCCTCAGGTTTTTCCAGACAGGTAGACTGGGAAGCACAGGTGACCCATTCGCTTCCCACCTGCAGGAACTGCTTTCAGTAGTGCAAAACACCATGAAAATCTGCATGTAAACCCTGAGAGCGGTTTTGAGGCGCAGAACCGAAGGTCAGGTGTGAGGTGGGGTTTGTCTCAGGCTGAACGTGCAGCTGTGACAGGGCCAAGCGGCACGGTTTGCAACAGCCGGGCAGCTCTGGGCTGGGAGAAAACGCATGAAACACGCGGAATAAGAACGGGACAATATAAAAAAGGCTTAAACCCTGGTGGGAGGTGGGAAAAGAGAGAAAATCGGTCTATTTCATACCCTCACGCGGCCCGGCCGAAGGCGGAAGGCGGCGGGCGCTGCCCGCGCCTGCGCGACCGCCCCGTGCCAGCGCGCCTGCGCGGGGCCGCCCCTCATGGCGGCGGCGGCCGCGGCTCGGCTGTGGTCCCTGCTGGGCCCGTCGCGACAGGCGAGACCCGCGTCGCTGCAAACGGGAGATTTCCTCGAACCCGGAGTGCTTAATTAGGCTGTACGCGCCCCGGGAAGGCCGAGGCGATCGTGCCCGCTGTTCCATCCCCTCATGGGGACCCTCCACCGACTTCACCAGATCGGAGGGTTCCACTGATTCCACAGTGATTGCTGTGATTTGTGATTCCCCTTGGAAGTTTAGGTTGGAATTCATCTCCAACGCTCAGAGGATCTTCTGAAAGAAAATGATTCTCTCTCAGGAAAAAAAAAAGTATTTGTGGAATTCTGAAGCTGCATATCAGTTGTAGGTTTCTATGGCTTGATTGCAATCCTATTAAGTGGATTAGTCATTGATATGCTGTGCTAATATTAATTGTATTTTAAATTTTAATGCAGCAAACAGAGAGACCCGTCCGGGGTCTCCGCACCTTCACCCACTGACAACACCCTTGAAGGACTCAGTTAACAGTTTACAGAATATTAATAACATTTTGATGGGTTGAGGTTCGAGGACTGCCAGCGATAGTGTCTGACTGCAAAAACATGTTCGAAGCAATACAGAGACAAGCTCTAATCCCCAGAGAAAGGGAGCTCAAGATAATCATTCATGCAGTTTTTACCCAAGGGGTACTCATGAGGGAGAGACACATTCACCCCAGAATGAATGGTCCCAGAAGTTACAATGGAGTCTTCCATAACTTCTCCCCAATCTTAACTTTTCTTTACATTTAGGTGGAGGTCATACATTTTACTCAGTGAGGAGTGGTCATACTTTGAGGGCAGATATCTCAGGATAGTACCTGTGATAACCTTGGGATGGGGACGTGTGTCAGTCCAAGGATAGGGATTTCACCACAGTTGCTGATTCAAGAGGACATCTTCCTGTAGTCCTTAGTTTTCAGCTGCTGTGGGGTTGATCAGCTGGAAAATACTACCACGTTCCATCCTCTAAAAGGGTTTCAGAGGCAGAGCCATGGGGTCTCCACCTCCCTTTAGCCCCCCTTGGACCGTGTTGTGGGACATCAGGAAGCAAATGTATTTTTCCCTATAACTTCCATATCTTTATCTACACTGCACTTTCACTCACCCCCCACTGAACACATCTCACCCCCTCCACCTCCCACCCCGAAAAGATCAATCATCACAAGTGTTTAAAAAAAAAAGAGAAAAAGATTTATTAATTTCGGGGGGGGGGGGTTGTTTTTTACACCTGCCAGGTTGCACGAGACTCTGAACACAACAACAGTCACCAAATGTACAATAAACATACACACTTAAATAAGAGATGGGGCCCGAGCAGTCCAAGAGGTGCACGGTCAGGGTGCGTGGGTTGGGGTTGTTTTCTTTTTCCTCCAGGAAAATACAGGATCTGACCTAAAAACACCTCCAGGGGACAGCATTAGACCCTGAGGAGCCTGAATCCCCGAGCAAAACATAGACCTTGCAGGCAACCAAGAGGACTCTGGAGTTACGCTCCTGTGGGACATGACTGGAGAGATCTTTGGGTTGCTCTGGTTTAAAAATATAATAACAATAATAATAATAATAATAGTAATAATAATAATAATAATAATAATACATCCTATACCTTCTGCACTGCAGAAATGGGAAAAAAAGAATCCATGCAATCATTGTCTTTTTTTTTCTTGCTTGCTTTTTGCCAACTGTGCAATCAATGTAGTTCCTTACTTTGGAAGGAAAATTCATAGTACTTCCATTTCCAGGGATGCTTCTTCCATAACAGGGCATTAGTTTAACTTGGGACACTTGGAATCACTTCAGTTATGTCAGGCTGATGGCCTGACTATGCTGCTGAGGGACAGAGTAAAAACTTTGATGAGGAAGATTTGAGTTCAAAAACTTAAAAAGATTTGAGTTTTAAAATGGTTTTCTGTTGTAGTTTTCCGTTTTAAATAACTGGTACAACTGTCCTTGTTCATAAACCGTTCCAACAAAGGTGAATAGAGCAAAATAGTTTTAAACTCCACATGTGCAACACTGTTAATGGGAACAAGTCTGATGTTCATCTATTGTCAAACATTTAAGACTTTAAAACTGCTGCTGTCGGGCAGTATTGCCCTGGATATTTCCAAGTCTGCTATTTTCCTACTAATACTATTTTTGGCTCTTTATTAAGTAAGCAGCAGCATGAAGAAAGCCAAGACAAGATCTCCCCCTTCTCCCACACCAACATCATCACAAGGCCTGACATTGTAATTCCAAAGTCCTCAGCAATAGAAATTCAAATTAATTAGTAGGCATTGTGGTCACTTGGCCACGCTACCACAGTCAATAGGCTCCCAAATCGATGAAATTTAAAGTCACTCATCACTGCACTAAACGGCAGCTCTGGTCCTACTTAAATTTATCCAGCTAACTGATGCCCCAAGATGGTGGTACAGCAAGAGAAGTGAAATTCCAGGAATAAATTAATCCCCATTTTGGCAAGTCTCTTTAAAGCTACCTCAGAACAGTTCTGAGCTGGCCAGGATTTGCCATCTGATTTCTCTCATTTCTCTTTCCACGCCATATTAACAGATCTGTTAATTACCAAAGCAATACCCGCTACAAGGCTTTGCCCACAAGGAACCAGACCTCCTCTTGTCCAGCCTGAGTGTGAAGTTCTCCTGTGTCTAAGAACTTTAACTCCATAAAACCTGATATCACAATCTATAGTGCTTACTCATGGGTAATCCTCACTTAAATCCATGGGAATGCTCATGAACATGAGTCCTGCATTCACACTCAGTGCAGCACAAGAGAAAACAAATCAAAAAAAACCTCTCTAAGTTCTTCTGTCTTAAGGGCCTCTAAGACACAACATCCTTCTTTGTTATTGTTTTATAAATAAATGTATCCTGTTATGCACAGACATTCTGGGACGAGTTTTCCAGCAGAGAATGGAGGTTCAGACATACATGGTGTATCCCATCGGGAGTCAACGGAGTTCTAGACATATTCCTGCAACTACCGGAAGCATCAAACAACCAACCAACAAGACCTGTGAAGGAGAATTATGTAAGGAAAAAAATATTATACTGCCTTAAGAGATAAACCTTCTCTTTCCCTTTCTCCTGGTCCCTAAATGCAACATGAATTCTGTACACGGACCAGGTCCACCAAAGCAGGCAACCCTCACAGATGGCTTTCTGTGTCCCATAAATAGTGGTCCACAAGCATGTTTCTGGAGTGTTTCCTGAGTCCAGGGCTGGTCTTTTTATGGAACTGTCCAAAGGAATTACAGTGCATTGTTAACAAGGTTATTTAGAAAAAAATCAGAGTAACCAACTCTCCATCCAGTCTTGAAGGGGAGAAACATGTTCACTTTGAGGGGGCCACAGAGATAAGGACCCAGTCCCTTCAGAGCAGTGCTCCTGTACCCTCATTTTCTCCTGGCACAACTATCTTAGGTCAAAAGTGCAGGTTAAGATGAGCCTTTTTTTTTTTGTTTACAGGCAAAAAAGCGACCTTCCCTCCAAACAGTGCAGGGAAGAGAGTCAACGGTGGCTCCATAGTACCATCGGGTGCTACTATGATTTCAGTCACTTTGTCCAACAACAAGACTCCCCTTTTCCTTCTTTGTGGAACTGCTGGGTAACACAGGGCAGGGCAAACAGCATGTAAACAGTTCTGGAGGGATGGAAAAAGGATAATTTAATGGACTGCTTCGGCACATCTTCACTGCTTGATCCATCCCCACACAGGGACACAAGGAGCCACCACTTGGCTGCTGCTGCTCCTTTCTCCAGGCAGTCTGCTCATGTTGAGCTGGGACATTCCCTTTCACCTTGGCTGCTGAAACAAAGCCACAGGAAGCAGTTTTGCCAAACTCTGGCAATTTACATGATGTCCTCCTGTTTAAAGGCTCCCGTTAAAAATATACATACAACAATCTGCCAGGATGCCTTCAGCTAGGCAAGCTTTTCCCATACAATTGAAATAAAAAGTTGTTCGCTGGGGACACTTCCAAAAAGGAAAAGTAAGGGTCAGCAGACATGCCAAAAATAAAATCCAGGGCAAGGAGAGGTTTCACTTCTCTTGTCCTTTTTGTTAAAAGCTGCATAAAAGCATCCCAGAAGGACTTTGAGCATACTTCATGGTCACTGGGGACTTAAATCCTCTTAAAGCATTAACAAGAGCTTCAAGATTTTAGTTGAAGGTAAGTGAACAGAGATCAAAACATATGGAGCCCCAGGGTACCCCCACATCTGGGCTGTCAGGGAGGTGACAAGACAAGTAGATGACACTGTGGGGCTGCTTCACTCGTGTTCTGCTGAGAAAGTCCTGGGTTTGGTGATGTGCACCTCGCTGCCCCCGCTGCCGTTGGTGGTGGTGGTGATGATGTACTGGGTGGTTTGCTGTTGGCTGCTCGGCTGGGACTCCAGGGGCTCTGGGGGCTGGGAAACACCCACCTGTACCTCGCTGGGCAGCGAGGACGTTTGTTTGTCCAGGTCGGGCTGACCCTCCGAGATCACATAGTGAGTCTGCAGGGGGAACAGAAATGATTACTGATCATTGTATCTTCTGTGACTTCTCTGTTCTAATAGTCTGCTGGAAGGTATTTTGGGATGAACAAGGAACTTGGAAATGAAACTCTTTCATTTAACTGTATTTGAGAGCAACATAACGCTTGTCCTTTGATTTGAAGGACATTGGACTTGGCATTTGGATAGTTTATGAATTGTTAAACTCATTACACAAAACCCATCACTTCAGATTAAAGAAACAATTTTGAATACAAGTATTCTGCAAGGTTTTTTCTATATTCCATGTATTCTAGCAGAAGTTGCACTCCCAGTGTCCAATACCAACACAGTGCAATGGCCTGCCTGCCTCCTTGTGTTGGATTGCTTACAAGATAAGACAGCAGGAACTCCTCTTATTTTGTAACCTTACAGATAACAACAAGCTATCAAAATGTTCCCAGGAGCTGCTCTGAAATTTGGTTTAATAAATACAGCTTAATCATAAATATTTTTAAGACTAAGCAGTACCACTAAATAATAGTTTGTCCTGCAAATGTGATTAAAAGAACACTTTAAGCTGGAAGGAGTCATACACACAAGGGGCAGACAGTGTGGGTTCTGTAAATGGTTACACACAGACTGTACTGTGCAATCTGGACCTCTTTAGGTACCACATTATGCTTTACTCTGTGCCCCAGTCATCAATTTGGCATTGCTTTAACCTTCAAGCTGAAGACTTTATGTCTGATATATTATTCTGGATGAAAAAATGTCCATGATTGTTTTCTTTACCTGAGTAACTGCTTTCACTTGCCCCGTGTTGACAGTGGTGACCGGGTTACCCACAGCGGTCTCTGTGATCACGTACTGCCCTTGGGGAATGGTCATCATCTGAATCTCTGATGCTAAAACATAGAAATTGGAGAATCAAGACTTTGAATCAAAGACAACTTTGAAAGATCACGTCTTACATCAGCAAGATTTAAAGTCTGAAACAGTGGGTGTTGAACAGAAATTCAGGTGCTGTAAAGCCCTGTCGAACTCCACAGGCCTCAACAGAATTATGCCAGGTAACACCAACTGCAGATTGGGCAACTCCTGTGGAGACAACACACCCTGTTCTGACCAAAATCATCACAGAATTACCATCCAGAGCTGCATGGACATGAGAAATTGTCTCCTGTCACCCTCCTGTTCTGTACAGTTCTTTCAAGCACTCGTCCAAATCTGAACTAACTGCTGTCCAGCATATGGATTCTTGCTGAGTGCAAGTTCTTTGGGATAAAGGAGCCCAGCATGCCTGCCCAAACCACATATGGAATCAGGATGGACCTACAGCAGAAGAGCTGCAACAACCATCTGCATTTGTCTGAAACTTTATCTTCCTGATCTCTATGAATATTAACCACAAAGCTTAATGAGCTCTGAAAACACAATCCTGTTTGGTAGCTGGAGACCTGGGGCACATATTAGTCACACACACTGGCCAGGCAAGTAGTGAGAGTACTGTGACACTCACAGTAGCTCCGAAAGGAGTTCCAAGTGCTGGGGAGATACGTGTGCTGGACTGAGGAGCCCTGCTGCTGCAGGCCTTGGTTTGGTGTCGGTGTCACAGTCTGCATCTGTGAAGGGCTGAGTTCCTGCTGGGGTTGTTGTGAGGAGGGACTCAAAGGTTGACCTCCAACCTAAAGAAAAAAAAGATGTAAATGTTCTTGGTGTAGGTAAGGATTGCATAGCTCTGTACTCTTCCAGATACATCCTTCTTACAAAGGGCAAACACAGGGTGGGTTCCAGAGCACATCAAGCACAAGAAATGCAAAACTCTCCTCCCTGACTTGCTTCACTTTATGGCCAGTAAGCACAGACCAGGAAAAACAGAGATGTTGTTTGCCCAAGTGAGTCTGTGGCAGAGAACAGAGATTAGAGGCTAAATTCTACCCAAGAGAATGAAGAGCTGCACTTCAAATATTTGAGGAATGCCAGTTTCCATTTACATATTTTAACCAACAAACTCTATTTAAGCTGCAAATTTGTCAGTTCCCAACTATTTATCTCTAACTTAGGGGAAAAAAAAAAACCACCAAAAAACCCACACAACAAACACCCCAAACAAAACCACAACAAAACACTCCCATACATCCTGAGACACCTGGGAACTACTTGATGATCACAGAGATGTTCATGTGAGAGTCATTTCATGTGTGGTCCTTTAAGTGACATAGAGAAGACTGTCTCCTGCCTCAGCACATGCAATATGTCAGCGGAACAGACTGGCAGGGAAAAGATTCCCTGCAAGAGAAGAGGGAAATACCTGTGGTGATGACTGAGCTGCTGGCGATGGCTCTGTGACCTGGATGTGCTGCACCTGGATGGCATGTTGTGTGTATGTCTGGGGGTCATGGAGCTGCCCAACGTCCACTGTGGAGTGCTGGGACTGGTGAGGTGAGGTAGCCTGGGGAAAAAAAATAAGCAGAGGTGCATATTTCAAATTCTTTACAGAAGCAGCAATGTAAATCTCTTCTGGGACACAAGGTGTGGAATAATGAGGTAGGAGCCATAGTGGAGCACTCCTGCTCAAGCCTGTTGAGTTTCTTTGCACTCCTAGGAGGTAAAGTACACTTAACAGATGTAATGGCACAGAGATGGTTTTATCTCAGTGATCGGAATGGCAAGGACTTGTCTGAGCTCATACAAGCTGCTTGTGGCAGTGACTGGTCTGAAAACCAGGATTTGCATCTTTCTATAAATTGTTCACATACTTGAGATCTGCATATCCAGTTCTGTAGTTTGGCATAGCTGCGTCAAGGCAAGGGGCCAGAGGCTTTTAATGGATTTTTTGAACAACACCTGCTAATGATACCAATTGCAGTAACTTAATTACAAGTCTCAGGTCTTGATAAAATTAAGGTCTTGATAATATTAATAATACTGCAGGAATCAGTACTCATGCTCTTGTATGGTTACAACAGCCACAGTCACTATTAACTGGGGCCATTGTTTAGGCCTTTATTAACCCAATTCATAACGTGATTTGTAACGAGGGGCCAGAGAGAACACAGAATTTCAGATTCAAATCCAAACAAATGGTAGTTTCAGCTTTACCCAGTGGATAACAGACTTGAAGGCTACAGTGATTCCTTACAGCTGCCTATCTTGCTCAGTTACTCTAGTTACACTCTGGTTTTATTTTTAGGAGGCTGTTGAGCATCAGGGAATGAATATTCTAACAGATGATATGAAGGGAACAAGCGAGCACTCTCTGTACTCCCAAATTTTGGCTCTGGTTCACCGAGAACAAGGAAGTACAAATTAGTCTTGAACTGCAGAAAACAGGTCACCCACTGACCCACTTTTCCAGTTGGTGGAAAACGTTCCTGGAGCAGACTCGAGCGAGGGTGCCCAGATGGGGAGAATTAAGTCAAGACTGTGTTGGTATGTCTCCAGCAAGCTGACCAAGGCTGGCAGGACTATTTATACCCAGTACACGATGCTTATGAAGGGAACCCTATGCATTATCAATTGATTTATCTGTAAGAAATGGTCTGCACCACCTTTTGTAACTACTCCTTAACAAACTTCTGAGTGCTACAGCCCCAAGAATGCACAGGCTTGGTGTGGAAGGGGGCAAAAGCACAGCAAGACTCCCAGCAGGTTACTCACCTGGGCCACTTGAACAACCTGCAGCTGTATGTGCTGAGGCTGCTGCAAGCCAGTTGTGGACTGGGACACAGGGATGTACTGGATGCGCTGGTAATCCCCCTGGGGAGTCCGGTAGTCCGTGGTGAGGGTCTGGGATATCTCTGTCATGGCCTGGGTCAGTAAATCTGTTGTCTGAGCAGGGAGAAGGAGAGAGATACAAACTGTCTTCGCATATTGATGCACTTTTGCAAGGCAAAAGTTCCTCACACTGAACTTACACTTACCTTGGGCCTGGTCATTTATTTACAAGAGCTCAATGTGTGCAGAGGTTGGGGTCATAAGTAATCACCAGGGATCATCCACTAGAGTACCATTAAGGGCTAACTTAACATACCATAATAAATATAATTATTTTAACCTTCTGACTTAACAATATTCTATTAGACAACAAAAGTCCTGCATTTGTAAGGAGCTGACTTCATTTCTAAGTCAAAAAGTGCTTCATGGTCATATTCCATCTTTCCTCCTCCAGACTGATACTTTTCTTGACAACTGTATTTCTGAAGTAAGTAAAACCATTTAATATCTAATTAGTGAGGTGTATGCAGCCAACAGCATCCTGATTGAACCTCTCATTTTTCAAGCAAAACAGTCTTTTATCCACTTAGTCTTCCAACAGTTTTAAACTGTGATCAATAGGATTTCTACAACTATGCAGCATCTCAGCACCCCTGAGGGATACATGTCAGATTTTCTAGTCTCAGCTTTCACTTCTGTGGCAGCTGATGTGTTAACAGAGATCAGCCACTGGAGATTCATATCAGTCAGTGCTGCACCGTCTAAAGGCCTACAGAGATCTTGACTCCCTGAACACAGCTGGATCCAGTTCCCTGTTAAACACGTTCTCTTGATCCCAAGAACTGCAAGTACCTCAGGGGAGTAGTCCCAGTGAAAATCCACGAGATGTGTGTTTCTGAGTTCATTAGGCATGTGTGAATGTATTATGTGGAATCAGTAGGTCTGAATGAAAGAAGGGAATGGAGTTGGGGAAAAAAGGCAAATCCTTAAGAGCTCCAGAAAGAAATACACAGTTCCTGGCAGAGCAAAACTAAACCAGACTCAAAACCAGACGTGATCTCAAATCATGTCCTAATGCAGCCTTTAAAATGATGTCTGCCAAATAAAGTAAGATCACTAATACCAGAGGGCCTCTGCTGTGGCTGTTCCCCTCCCCTGGCCTGCAGCCCTTACCACGACGGTCTCGCCGGTGGTGCTGTCGGTGGCCAGGACAGCGGGGGTGGAGCTGATGACGGCTGTGGCCAGCGGGGCATGGATCGTGTTCGGGAGCTGAGCGAGCTCCGGGTGCTTCTTACGGATGTGTTGTACCATCTTTGTCTACAGAAACAAACAGTGTTAGAAGGATGGGCAGGAACACTGCTTGGGGCCATGGGAAATGAGGCTGGTTGGGCACTGAACAGGCTCTCCAGGGCAGTGGGCACAGCACCAAGGCTGCCAGAGCTCCAAGAGAGTTTGGATGATCCTCTGGGGCACAGGGTGTGAATTTTAGGGATGGGCCTGTGTAGCGCTGAGGGTTGGACTGGATGGTCCTTGTGGGGCCCTTCCAACTCAGCATATTTTGGGATTCCGTGAAATCCACCAGTCCGGCCAACTGCAGCTTTTGGGTTTCCCTCAGTGAGGCACCATCAAGATTCACACTATGGGATGCTCTGGTCAAGAAACAAGGATCAGAAAGCTGCTGCTGCTTAGAGCTACCTGACACTGAAATATTGCCCCAAACAGCACATCCAGTAGCTTTTTACCCCAACACAGCCAAATATTTGGGGGACTTTTTCCGAAGGTCATCTTTTCTGTGTTTTGTTTCCCCACTCCTCTCCCTTGTAACTGTCAGTGAGCAGTTTCCAAGCCTTCCCATTTGTGATCATGCTCTGGTAACTTTTCCATTCCTTCTTTCAAGCTTGTGCCCTCTATTCAGGGAACCTTTTAGCCCTAAAACAAGCAGGCTGTGCCTGCATTGTCAGCACACGCCATGACACCAGCGCTCTGACTCAGACTAAGAGTGATAGGTGACAGGGGCTGTGGTGAAAGAGCTGGGGGGACAGCTGTGCCTTTTGGGGCCAAAACACCTCGTACCTTACTGCTGTACTGCTTGGAGCAGTGAGGGCAGCACACGGGAGGGGTGGCAATGGTGCCTGTGAGCTGAGTGTGGGTGCTCAGCATGGGATCCGGCTCTCCCGGGCCTGCAGGACGCAGCTTCCGGATGCTTGGAGGCAGCTCAGCACCAGGATGGTTCTTCAGGATGTGTGCTTTGCGTTTGCTGGCACTCTTGTACACCTGCAGGGGAAAGATTTGGAATTAAAATGGTGCACTGCTGATGTCTGCACAGAAAACAGCTACCAGTTATCTTGATCTGGAAGGTCTGCGTGTGTCTGCGCAGGGCAGTGGTCACAGCCCCAAGCCTGTCTGAGTTCAAGAAGTGTTTGGACAACACTCTCAGGCACATGGTGGGATTGCCGAGGTGTCCTGCACCGGGCCAGAAATTGGACTTGATGATCCTGATGGATCTCCCCCAGCTCAGCATATTCTGTTATTCTCTATGTTTAGTTAAATCCCCCCAAAATTATAACATAATGCATGAACATATATAACCCTTCCAGTGCTTAATCAGTCTGTAAAAACAACTAACTTCTTGTGTAGCACACAGAAGCCTTTTGAGAACATACTGTATGCCACAACCAGACTCAGAGCAGGACAAGGAGGTAAGAGGAAAACCCTTTTTGCCTGGTACTTGAAGGTCAAATGTAAGAGAAGCCACTGATCACCAAAGCTGTAATTTGCCCAATGTTCATTTGTTATGAGGATCGATGCCTCCACTCTCCTCACACACAAAACAACAAACTGTTTTAGTTCAGTGATCGACATATTTTTTAATTCTTTTTAGGCATCGCAACAAATGAATATTCTGTAATATTATTTAAAACTATTTTTTTCTCCCTTCAAACAAAAGAAAGGAAGCATCACAGAAGAATATACTGAGGATAAGGACATATAAAATACACTGCCTGGTAAATAAATGCCCCCATGCACAAAAAGCAAACGCCAGGGAATAAGAGCGGGAACGCAAAGGCACTGCAGAAACAGCTTCAGGCTCCACGGAACACTGGAATTACTGGCATATGACTAAATGAGCAGCTTACAGTAAAAGGAGTTAGAGACTTTTAGGAGTGATACAGAAACCAAAAGAACTTAGCGTTCAGGAACTATAGACAGACAGGATACTTCATCCTGGGCTGACACAGGACTAAGAGTCAGTGACTGTTTGCTGGATTAACAGTATTTGTTTTCCAATGCCAAAGACAGCAGAAAAGGATAACTCCAGTTTTCAATTAACATTCCACTGCCTTGGCCTAAGTGCATTTTGTCTTCATTTTTTTTGGACAGTACAGCAGAATGTTGCTGGCAACCACCTTAGAAAAAGCTACAAACCCTGCCAGAGATTTCTATACAGAGACAGATTGGCTGCGTGTAGGTCTGGGACTGAGCTGTCCTCTGAGGGGTGACTTCCTACACACCTTATCACAGTATTGACAGAAGTAATCTCTGTTGGGTTTGATGATGGGCAGCGTGAGCTCTGGCACCTCTTCTATTTTCATGTCTGGATGTCTCTTGGATAAATGATTCACCTTAGGAAAAAGAAACACAGAGAGAGAACAAGAACATATTACAGCTGAAAACCAAACAATTGCTGCTTCTCCCAGACATGGATAACAGCCAAACCAGAAGTGAATGATGCAAGTCAGCAGCACCAGAAGCATTTGCTGCTGCAAGGGGTATTGTGCACTCACAGTTGGCTGCTGAAGGTAAACATGGTCTTGTGCTAGATCTCATTAACAGTTTCTCTAATCAAAATAAGATGGGAAGGGGTAAAATAGCTCGCCAGAACTGTCTTGCAGCTGAGAGTGAGGCAGTGTAAAGGGCCTCTGCCCAGATCACAGCCCCCATGAAACCTCTGCAAGCAAGATCTCTTGCTGCAGTACAGCCTTCACCCAGAGGCAGTGACAGGGCATGGCCAGGAGAGGCCCTCAAGAAGGGGGAGAAACAAAACACAGAAAGAGACTAAGAAAACTGAAGCTGTAAGGCTGAATTAGGCAATATTTTCATCTCATGTTCTGTTAAATACATTACACGTCAGTCAGCATTACTTAGCGTTGAAATATGGGAGTGACAACCAGACATACAAGGCAGGCAGTGAAACGTGCAAAGACACATTTGCTGAGGAGACAAGACATGCAGGTTTAAAAAAAGATGTATCACCTCAACTCAGCTATAAAATTTCCCCTTTTTCACAGCATCCTGGCTGGATAAGACCAGGCTGGACAGAGCTCTGATCAGATTGGTCTAGTGGAAGGTGTCCCTGCCCACGGCAGGGGATTGGAGTAAGATGAGCTTTAAGGTCTCTTCCAGCCCAAAGCCTTCTATGATCATTGCATTCCAACCACTGGAATTCCATCTTCCCTCTTTAACTATTGAACAGGATAGAGCAGGAGGCTGTAGGAGCAGCCAGGCACTCACCAACATGCCCCTGCGGCGGAAGCCCATCATGCAGAGGCGGCACTTGAACATGAAGCTCTCGTAGTCGGTGGACGCGATCCGGGGCTTGAAGGTTTTCGAGCGGCTGATCCGATCGGCCTTCTTAGCCTCCCTCTCCGGGTTGTGCATCCTCTGCATGTGCTCTCGCAGCTTGTCCTTCCTCTGGGAAAGAGCAATGAGGGAGAAAAATGTCAGCACCACCCCAGTGACTGCCTTACGACCTGTCATGAATGTGAGTTTTCAGGGATCTCGCTCCAGCTTTTCCTCTCAGAAAAATGTGTTTCTTCACCCAAAAGTGTCCAGTCCCTCAGTGTCCCACTACAAGCTCAGTGACAAGGAGCAGGCTGCTGCCACCACAGTTTACCTGGCTCACAGTCCACTCCATCTGTTCTGGTGGGATTTGGAAAGGCATCTGGATGACATGCTGACAGGATGGATGCCATGGACACAGGCACCTCTGTCAGGAATAAGATTAATTCACTGGTATCAGCAAGCAGTTTCTTTACTGAACTGATATAAACAATACAACCCAAGCACCTGCTAGCGGAGCTGAATCATGATCTAGTTCTTAATGAGTAGATAGAAAGTTCCTTTGCTGTTAAGTCATTAGAAATAAGATCTGTTTGAAATAAAATGCTGGAGTGGCCTTGTCCCTTAGGAATGGATGTTGTAGCTCACATACAACACCAAGCAGTACAGGCAACTTGCAGGCAAGTCTACCATGTTTACACATATTATTTGCTTCCACCTTTGAGAACATGAACTTATCTACTTGAAGGAGGGCAAGAAATGGTGTTTGTTGTATCGGAATGGTCCAGCCAAGAGCCACCTCACCTTGAACTGCTTGCCACAGGTGGAGCACAGGAAGTCCTTGCGGTCCGAGTGCCGCAGCATGTGGAGCCGCAGCTTGTCGGGGCGGCAGAAAGCCTTGTCACACTCTGTGCACTGGTAAATCTTCTCAGAGTGGAAACTGCGCACGTGCTTCTTGACCTGGAATGACAGATCATACAAAAATGGAGCTTATGCAAGAGAGAAGTGAGTGGTAAAACAGTCTAGGAAACCCTATTGAAAAGAAAGAAAGGAAAAAGGTTTTGAAGTTGTCTAATCTGTTTTGGTTTAAAAACTATTTGATCAGAACAGATATCTCAACAATAGTTTCTATAAAGCCATAACATCTTTATGGATGGATGATTTGATTTCTTCAAGATTGATTCTTGAAGGCATCAGCTATTGCACAGTTGCACTTAATGGGCAGCAAAGGTCCACGATGTTGTACTGAATCACCCTCGAGTGAACACATTCATCTGAGGTTCATTATCTTCCCTACATTTGTAAGAAATCTAAATGCAGGGACTAATTCCTTTCAATCAGAGAGAATGAGCATGCAATTACAATTGGCAAAAAAAAAAAGAGCCTTAATCAGAAAAGCATTTGCACACCATTCCTGAATGGCAATTACTTCTCCATACTCTGGGACTATCCTTGACCTCTTCAAACATCTAGTGGGGTCCCCCCCCAAATAAAGGAACTAATGAGGTTTGACATTTGAAATGCAAGCATTACTCAAGAAACGGATCTCTAATTAAATCTCTACCATATTCTAATACTGATCATACATGGAACAACTTGGTGTCTTTATGTGTTCCACATAGAAGTATTTAAACAGGCAGCAGTGACTAGACATAATTATTCATATAGCAAGAAGAGAAAAAAATCATTGTTAAATTTCAAAAATAGAGCTGAATAGCTGGAAAAAAGCCATGGATCCTTCTTCTGACTTGATCATTTGCATGGGAAAGTTTATGGGGAATTAGGTTGCAGTACAGAATTTCTGAATCATCAACATTTTTCCTTGTGCAACATTTACAGAAGATAAAGGGCTTCTGCCAGGATGGAGTTGTATTAGTAAATCACTTTTCCCCATCCTTTCCTCTTTAGCCTAGTGGACAGTCTATCAGTTCCTATTACTAATACAAACTGGCTTTCTACATTTCAATTTCAGTCAGGCTGCTCAGTAACACACATCAACTGCTTTGTTCCTAGGAAGAATAATGAATATATTAGTGGTACATCTCAGTTTTTTTCTTACTGGACATGGAAATAGAATCTTTAAATTCTATTAATGACCTTCCCCAAGTGCTCTGCTCACTGCACAGAGTAGCTGCATTACCATTGCTCCAGTGCAGTCCTAAGCAGTGTGCAGGGGAGTAGAAGAAAGTGCCCAGCTGAAGCCCAGGGGGGAAGTCAGGAAGCAGAGTATCCTGATCTGTTCTGGCATTTCTGCAAGCTGTTTAAATGAATTATCCTGACAAAAACCAGGCAAGGGATTAAAGACGAAAAACCACTGTTTTTTTTTGTTCAGAGTTCTAATGACAAAGGACAAGGTATGTTCAAGTACAAGCTGAGTACGGCAAAAGACAATCCCTTTTTGTGCCGTGGAGCTGTGGTAACCAGGGCCTCTGCTTTGGGCATTTCTGGGGAATAAGGGACCCAGCCTCCTGCAGTACAGTGTCTTCAAATGCCAGACTGAAGCACCACATCTGATGACTGAGTGGACAGAGCACTTCAGCGGCATAAGACAATATCTACAAGTGCTTGGTCACTCTTCCTTTTCAGTTTCTGACAGATGTGGATCCCTTCATCATGTGCAAAGGAACTCCTGTGCAGCATTTCACAGGGAGAGGGCTGAAAAATCCATAGCCTTGAGAGAGACCCAGAAGGCAGTGCTTCAAATCAGCAGGGCACCTCACCTGGATGAAATCTGGGAAGCGCTTCTTACAGGTGGGGCAGGTGAAATAGCCGTCGTTGACATGGATGGCCACGTGGTCTTTGAGCAGATCCAGGCGGTCAAAGGACTCGGGGCAGAAGATGCAGGAGTAGGTTTTCTGGTCCATGTGGAACTTCATGTGGCTCTCGAGGGCACCACTGTTGATGAAGCCCTTGTTGCAGATGTCACAGGTCAGGGGGCAGTTCCCCTCCCGGCCGTGGAAGCGCAGGTGCTGATCCAGCTTGTCCTTCTCCCGGAAGGCCTTCCCACACTGCAGGCATTTGAAGGGCCGGAAGGATTTCCGGATGAACAGGTGCTGCAGAGCTGCATTCTGAAAGAAACATCCCAGATACCTTTAGCTTCTTTAAGGATAGATTCCACATCCAGATATTCTCAGGATTAGATATACCAGATGAGCAATGAACAACCTATGATGTTGCATCATATTCTGTCTCCATTTCACAGCAGGGGAGGCTGTGCAGGCAGGAGTCAGGGGACATACCTGCAGTTACACCCTGAGTTAGCAGAACACAGTGCAGAGTTTCCTCTCCATCCCTGATTTCTTCTATTTAGCTTATTTTCCAGAAAAATGTCATGCTAAAGACAAGTCCTCTCTGCAGTACAGACCTGGGCCTGAGAAAAGCTGCAATTCCCACTGGTTTTGGGGGATCAGGTCACAAGTTCAGTCACCATAAAAAGGGATGGTGAGCCAGCGCCCTGTTTCCCTCAGGAGCAGGGCTTATGAAATTCCACAGCCCTTTACATCACCTTCTCACCAAAGATCACCACAGAGACGTGCAGCTGGGGTTTAGCATTGCCTGGAAAACTTCTGCTGGAGCATACATTCAAGAGGTGCTACTGTAAGCCTTTCTGCTGTTATGAAAAAGAAGAATAGCGTTTCAAAACATGACAGCAGGGGCAGAATGGCAGGTTTAGGAGCAGCAGGTAACAACTTGTGAGCAGTTCTCCACTCCTACTGTGCACAACATCTCTTCTCGGCCTCTATTTTGTTTTGGTGTGTTTTCCTTCACTCTACCTTTTCTGTGACATTTCCTGATTATTCTCTCTTCCCCTTCTCCCTTTCAGATAAATATTATAGAGCCATCCCAGTCCTGATCCAGCAGTGTCTGCTGGAGGAACAGATGCTGCTGTACATGTTGCCTGTAGAAAGAGGGAAGTGTGTCCTGCATCTGCATTTCAATACTGGATTAAAATTTCATGTTGGATAATTGGAAAGCTGGAATTAGGTGCTACCTCTGCATGTATAAAATCTCAGAGCATACAGCACTCAAAGTACAGTGCAATGCTCTAAGCATTAAGTCTAAGCATTATCTTCTCTTCTCCAAATTAAGATCCATAAATGGTCATTTATCGATGTCTTCTCTTTTCACATGTTACACACAGAAGCCAGAGAAATAACCTGGAGGGCATGGTAAGATGGGATATTAAGAAGGAATTCTTGGCTAGGAGGGTGGGGAGGCCCTGGCACAGGTTGCCCAGAGAAGCTGTGGCTGCCCCATCCCTGGAAGTGCCCACGGCCAGGTGGGACGGGGCTTGGAGCAACCTGGGCTAGTGGAAGGTGTCCCTGCCCATGGCAGGGGATGGAACAAGATGAGCTTTAAGGTCTCTTTCAACCCAAACCATTCCATGATTCTAAATAGCACGAGACATTGCTGATACCCCTGCTCACACATGTTCCATATGACCCACTTTTCCCTGAGCTACATTCGAGACTTCTGAAAAAACATTCCCCTGGTTTCCTCTCTCCTTTCCTTGTGGGAATGTGACAGCTGACACAGCTGACATTTGCTGTGTCCCTTAAGTGCCTGCCAACAGCTGACATTGAATAAGTGAAGTTAGGAGCTCTTCTGCTGCAATGAGGGAACAGCTTGGGAATACTGTGAAATGCTGTGTTAAGGATTAAATTTGTGAGCCTGAAAGGTCCTTTTCACCATCTGAACTGCAGAGGCAAACCTAGACTTCCATTCCAGGAAAGGAACGGGAGAATTACTCAAAAACCTATGAGTTTCATACAGGAGCTCCAAATGAACTGTCATCATCTCCATTCTCCATTTTACAAGTGAGACAATGGGAAATACAGAGATCTACTGTAAGTCACCCCAGGAACTGGAAACACAGACATGTGCTGTGTAAAAACTAATATGCTGTATGGAGTCACGAGTACGTAAGTTCCCCTGAACCACAGGGATATGCTAATAAAACACATATAGTTGAAGAAATGCACTTCAAGTCCTGAACTGCACTATTAATTTGCTATTTGATCACTGGTACCTTACCCGGGAGCTGAGTGGGAAGACAGCAGGATAACTTAACACAGTCCCACTGCTATCCAAGGGCCACAGAAGGGTGAATCGTTTTACTGCTCTTTGGCTAGATAAGCTATCAACTATAAAAACAGAAAAAGAGAACTAAGTGTTGTCTCATTAACTCATAATATTAATCCAGCACAAACAATTGTGCAAACAAATCCTCCAAAACTTTAAGATGGATATTACAGCTCTTTACCCAAGCAGTTTACTCCTATAATATCCACCTTAAATTTATAATTAATTGGCACGAAAAGAACTAGAGTTCTGCAAAATAGTTTTTCAGGTAACACTTAGTTCTGGACAGTGGTTGCTTCAAGAAGAACAAATGTGACAATTTGCAGTGTGGGGTCAATCAGGAAACACTAAACAGGAGCTGGACAAAACAACAATGGAAAGTGATGCTGGTATGTCCCATTGGATTAGATACAGTAAAAACCCAATGAAGCAAAAACCCAAACCTACCTGCAGCTCCAGCTGAACAGGCAGCATTGAGGGAGAGAAAAATACTTATGTTATGCAATGGACTTGAAAACAGAAGCCTTGACTTCTGCAGGTCACTACAAGGGCCAGCTCTTCTAACTGGAGTTTACTCCTTTGAGGTTTTTGCCTCAGGAAACACTAAACAGACCTTCGAGGTTTACTCTGTAGTTAGTAACTGCCCAAGGGGAGTTAAAGGGCAAAGATAAAACCCATAGATAATCCTGAAGGTGTTTTGTGACCTTTCCTGTTCTCTGGGGCGGATTAACAAAGATGCAGTGCACGGCAGAGCCACTGTGAGAACAAAATACTCAGCAGAAGGGAATAATTAGGGCAGGATGACAATAGGGTAAGGATTAGAAGAGTGAAAAAGTTGAGAAGGGACTTTTTCTAACCTCATCTTACTGGCTGTACTCCCTGTTACACAACTGGTTGCATTTCTTTCAGCATGAAGGAAGTGACTGTGCTTTCTAAATCATATCTCTATCCCTGCCAGATTCTGGCATCAGCACATAGACACTTTAGATACTGCCCACAACTGAATTAAAAACAAACATTCATTTTGGCTGTGCACCACAATGTTCCTCTAATGTGTTACAAGAGTATTTCGAAGGGTGGGTGTATCTCTTTGCAATGCTGGGGACACAACTGCCATAGTTAAGGTCTGATCTCCAAGGAAACTCCACAGGCTATAAAGCAGAGGCTGAAAAATTAACTGATCCTATCAGGACTTGAATCCTGGGGCACCACAGATAACTGCTTACAGCTAGAATGAAAACCCTCTGCCTTAAACCTTAGAAAAGCTGAAGCAATTCCCAAAGAATGATTGTTTTTGATAATTAAATCCTATATGAGTAATAAAGAAGTAGAGCTACACAAGTTTCTGGATTACAGCAGTCAGGACTTTCTACCTTTTCTTTGGAAGTGAATAATGTATACTACACATCTAAAATCCAAATGTTTGCTTGCTTATGTTATTAAGTACACATTAGCATAAGCAGGTGCTGTGAATAGCTCAGCTGAGTGAGTGTTCAGAGGGTGATTTTTCAGTGCTTAGAAAATAATACTTGCTGGTTTAGCCTTAACTCAGTGCTCATTGCTCACAGTCTGATGCAATATGGAAGGGTCTGCGCAACCATCCGTTTGCCATTCTGCCAGTGCTTCTGGCTTGAAACACCTCCAGAACTCTGCTGAACACAAGCTGCCAGATGCATGGGAAGTTAGGAAGATTTGAGGGACAAACGTGTCACTAAACCACCACTGCACCCTCTTAGCTGTCATCTGTGATGAATTTTCAAGCTAAGTCACAAGACAAGTAACTTCAGAATTTTTGTACCTTTCTTCCCATATTCACTATTTCAGAAGATTCGAAGTTCGTATCTTGGGTTCCAAAGTTCAGGGAAATGGCCAAGACTTTCTCTTCTTACTGAGGAAGCTGTAGCACACTGTAAGCAGTCCATTCCCCATGCTCTTTACTGACAAAAACTCAGCATCTCTCTTTGTACTCTATTATCTTCCCTTCAATACATTCAGTAAAAATCTCTCAAGATTTTAATCTATGAAAATGAAATTACTGGTAGAACCTTGTCATTAGGAGACTGCAAGCATTTTAGATGGTTAAAAATGTTCAGTCTTAATGTGCTCAAGCCAAATCCTTCCTTCAAGATGTGCATTTTTGGGGTAACACCACCACTGGCCTTGCACGTGTATTGCTATAAACTGCAAGCAAAATTTGTCTCAACATCTTCCTACACAGAACAACTGAACTCTTTCCTAATCCTTTCTCATCCCCTAAAAATGAACTCTTACCCCCATTGCAGCTGTTCCTTTCTTTAATCCAAATTTTATACATGGAAGAAAAAGGAAAAGATTTTAAGCTAAATAAACCCATCTCCCAGTTACACAACTTCAAGGATTATTTGCTCGAGTCATTTCCCTCCCACACATAGTAGAGAAAAAAACAGCTCACCCAGCTGACACAGAGCTCAGGCTCAAAGTGTTTGGTGTTGGTACGCAAAGCTCTTAGTGCAGGTTTTGATCTCAAAAGCACATTTTTCTACCCCAAAAAAGAATTTTAATCACTAAATATCACCATTTTAGTGGATCTAAACTGTAGTTGTGGTTCCTCTTTGACAACTTTGCAGTAGCGTTCTGAGAGACACAGATGGTGCTGTGAGCAAGTCATTAGTCTGTGCCACAGCACCACAATTCCACCGGCTGTTTGCAGCCCCCCTGCTCGCCAGCTCGGATGGCGACTGCGTTCCCTGAGAGAATTACTGTGCTGCAATTCAATCAGCTCCAACTGCTGACCAGTTCTCACTAACACTTGAGATATTGGTTCTTAACGTGAGACTTGCCTTCCTCAGTGCTAAGAAACCTGCTAGGAATGAGATGCTTTAGATTTGGAGGTGGATACGACAGTGAGAGGCAGAGCAGCTGCTCCTGGCAGGTGGGTCTGGCATTCCCTGGCTTACAGCGGATGGAGGGGGGAGCTGTGCTCTGCCATCCCTCAGTGCTTACCCTGATGCGCTTGGCTCTCCTCATGTCATCTGCTGTCATGGTGCTCTGCGTGGGCCCCGCGCTGCCCTCGTGCTGTGGCTGCACCTGGAGCGCGGGGGGTTCCTGCTGCTCCAGGGCCGGCTGCGGCTCCGGTGGCACCGGAGTCTGCTCCTGCTGCTCCAGCCCGTTCAGGGTGGCTTGTCCGGCCTCATCAAACTGCCCCTTGCTGGAAAAATGCAGCAAGTCCTGAAACCGCAAATCATACAACTGGTGATTATTCCCCCCACCCACTGAGAAACGCTTTGACAACACTCAGCAGACAACAGGATTTCTACATTTTTCGTCACAAGCTATGAACAAAACATGTATACCCCAACTCCTACAGTTCTCCTGCCTTGTCCACTGATGCTTTCCCACATCACCTTCACCTACAGCAACATTGCTCAGAGCCAGGGAAGCAGCGCTGCAGGTGGGTGACTCCGCTGACCAGCCACAGAAAATCAACATTATCCAATCTTCTGCACTCAGGGCTATTTCTGCTTTAACCAAAGATGATGTAGGCTGACCTGGGAGAAATCTTACAACCAAAGTGACTAGTGCAGACCAGAGAAAGGAGAAGATTCCTGTCTTGTTGAAACTGTTCGCACTTTGAAGCACTATTGTGTGTCGTTAATAGTGTCTTCTTTCTAACAAACTCTCTGGAGTGCTAGAGAGTGACAAACGAGGTGATTACACTGTGCACTGTGTTTTTCTATCCAGTTTCCAGCTCTGCACACTCTTGTCCACCCAGCTGCACACATCACTAACACTTATCACACAAAGCTGTTTTCCTCCTTTTTTGAATTACCATAAAAAGGGAGGGTGTTGTGAGTGGGAAGCACATGCCAAAAATCTATATTCTTTCCCTGTAAGTTCCAGTAACTTCTCTGGCATGGAATTCTCCTGTATTACATGAAAAAAAATCACACATAGATCCTTACTTGACACCACTTAATGCAACTAAGGAAACTTAAAAGCACAAGCTAGGAAGCAGAGTACCAGAATTATGTCAGCTCAAGGCTGGTGCTGTCAAAGCACAAAAGTGGGTGTGGAAGAAGAAAACCAGGGTGCCAGGAGGAGTGAAGCCCTTACAAACCGGGACTGCTCACCAGAGAGACACTTGGTAGAACAACACACCAGCCAAGTGTCCAGCCCAGGTTTAGGTGACAAGTTTCCACCCTGACTGACATTAGACTGTGCTCACATCCTGACTCTCAAGTTCTCAGGCAGAACTTGTGCCTGGTCTTTAGGGAAGTGGGCAGACCTCCAAAGGCTTAGGACATCACTGTGGCCCTGCTCCACTGCACAGACACTCCAGGCCTGGCCATGCTCCAAGCTGGCAGGACATGAGCCACCTCCAGTCCAGAGGCCACTCACACCCATTAACGTGGGATTGTGCCCAGCAAGCCCTGTCTCTCCAGAGTGAAGGGTTTGGGAGCAGCAGTATGTGTATTTGTCTAAAGAGGGCTGGTGGGTGTCACGTCAGCCTGGGGAGAGGGTCAGCCTGCACTTAATGCAGCATTTAGGGGACTGCAGCAGGAATCTATAGGCAGAGAACACGTTCCCTCCCTCTGAGTCAGCACAGAGCCATGACCCAGTGAGATGCCAGAGGAAAATTACCACTCCAGATATCAGCTTTCAGCTAAATCATAAAACAGAGCACCGACCTCTTTTGACACCACTCAGAAAAGGACTTAGTGGTAACCTAAGCATGGGCAGCATCAGAGAATTTAGCATTTTACTTGAATGCATCGTATTGGGTCCCTACAGAATATAACCAACAGCCACAAGAAAAAGAACATTTTGCAATAAGCCTGCCTACAGGAGGCCCTTCTGTTAATATTAAAACATCACAGAGAACCATAGCTCAAACTGATTTAATTCCACCAGCAGCAGTTATAAGAGCAGGCTGATCTCACATTCCAGAAAGGACAAATAGGAACCTAAATTCCCATTACAGTTTTACTGTCTAAATTACTTCTGTGATGCTGCTAAAGTGCTGCAATAACCCACCTCACTGCTAAGTGTTCTGGGATGAAACTTGCTGTAGAAATGCAAGTGATTTTACAGTGGAAGGGAAGTGGTGTGCTCTCCTGCAGAGAATTGCAGTTAGAAAACAAGAATTACTCAGGTTTAAGTCCAAAGCACACCCTCAGTTTGCACTAATGCCCCAAATTCTTTTTTTAGTCAAGAGTTTTCATCCCACAGGATATTTTTTTCCTCCTCTCCATCTCCAAAAATATACCTGTGTCCCTTCTTCACACTTTTCCCCATTTTCACTGGTTACTTCCACGCGCATGAATTTGGGAGGGCGCCCGGGGCGTCTGCCTGGTCCAAACCTCCTCTTCCCTCGCCCACGACCTCGGCCTCTGGCTCTGCAGAACACACAGTGCCACAGGTTAGAGACAAAAAAGAGATGGATTTGGATTCTCTACTGATTTTATGTATTCTTTCTCAGCATCACTGTTCACCCACTCAACTCTGCAACAATGGCCTCCAGTAAATAATAAAACCTGAAGAAATTCTGGCAGCAGAAACAATATTTTCTGGCTGATATCTGTTTATTCTGTGCTTTATGAGAAACCAAAGTCCAGAAGACATTAAATTTATTTCAGTAATCACAGGACTGAGAGGACCACTGGCTTCTAGCAAGTCCTCTGCCATGGCAACTCTCCCACTTCCAACACCCCAGCATACAGTGCGTTGGAAGCATTTTCAGCAACATGGAACAAGTGCACAAGGAAACCAATTTAAAACCTAGAGCACAACATCCCTCCCCAAAAAGCACTTAGCCATTGATGTCAGGTCCTAATTAGAAGGGAACAATTTTGTGACAAAAAAGCAAAACAAAGTGAGAGCCACTCACTATATTTCAGGGAAAAAAAGGCACCAATGCTCTGTGATGGATGTTTATAGTTTCAGTTTTTAATAGGATCAACTGTCTAACCAGCCCAACAAGGAGCCAAGGCACTAGAAGCCTTGTCCTCAAAGCCCTGTATCTCCATTCATCTGAGAAATATCAGTATTTCAATATTGTGGTATTGAAATATTACAATTTTTTAAGTCATTGGCAAAAAAATCCCAAAAGCCAAATAAGAAAAAAAAAAATCCCACTGATTTCAATAGAGTATTTATTTCCTTCAAGCTACTTCTTTCACAAATTCTCTTAACCAGTCAGATTCTGGTGCCACCTTCTTTCCTTCTGGTGCCGAGCTGTTCTCTCTTGAGTTGGTCCCTAAGATTTGTAGGGCAAAGCCCCTTTTCTGCAAGTTTGGGGAAGTATCACAGTGATATGCAACAAAGCCAAAGCTGTCAGTACCTGCTGAAGAAGTCCAGCTTCTCGTCATGGGAGTTGAGGTGCTGCTGGAGCTGCTCTGAGCTCATGAAACGCCGATTGCACTCGTAACAGGGCCAGTTCTTCTCCTGCTCCCTGAGAACTGTGTTCAATTTGAAATGTCAGTAACAGCATTTCAGCCTCACCAATTAAACACCTCATCTTTTTCCCCAAGCCTCTGTGGGCCATATCTCTCCCCTGAAGGTTGGACAGGCTGCAGAATACCCAGCACTGCTCCATTTGGCTTTTCTTTTATCCCCTCTGCAGTGTGCCATGACCACAGCCCATCACAGAGAGACAAAAATGTCTTTGGACAATTCATATGAACTATCAGATGCTTAACATTCAGGGTGATTCTGAAATTCACCCTGTATGGAAGAGCACAGGATGGTGTCTCTGGCACAAATTAGGGGAGATCAGTCTGAAGCAGCTGCACATCAATTTATGACACAGACACAACATTATCCCTTGAGTACAGAAACACACCTCTCCCAGCAGCAACCTAATGCTTTCCAGAAACTGAGGTAAAAGGTTAAATTATTGTAATATTAGCATGAGAAGAGTTAGTGGAAGTAAGTTCCAATAACCCAATCTAGATCTGGTTTAACTTTTCCCAACCTAGCAGAAATCTGGGAGCACTATACAGGCCATATACTCTAGAATAAGAAGTGCAACACCCAATGACCATCACGCAGAGAACAGAAGAGCCCAAGTTACCCTTCCTTTCCTCCTCAGTTATGTCATGGATCTTCTGGTTCACAAACTCAGCATAAGAGGCAGCATACCACACCTGCAGCAGGAATAAAGGTAACAGAGCACTTAAAATCAGAACTAAAGGGAATTCATTTGAAAATGGGTTTTAAACAACACATTTACTTCACCTGCCTCAACCTCAACTTACTGCTCCTTTCGTACAACAGTAAAGCCTGGTGAGATCAATATGCTCCTGCTGAGGAATAGAAGAGCTTTGCTCAGAAAGCATTTCCATTTAGTTTTAAGGTCTAGCCTCCCAATATGAATGTTAATCTAGCACAAGACTACCAGTAGCTCTAAAGGAAATAAGATTAATTTTTTCAAACCCAACTGTGTAACAGCAGAGTCCTGTTAGTTGTGGTACCAAGAGGAATGGAAAAACTTTTAACTGGGGGGATTTCACATTTCTTTCCTGCTCTCTTTACATAGACAGTAGGCAGCACCATCCACAGAGACTCATTTAAAATGTTTCTCAGCTTCCAAAGGATTACAGCAATACAGTCCTGCTTCACAAAACAAAGATCTGCCAGGCAGCAGCACGATGGACCCACTTTTGTTATAGGAGGGCTTTAGGAAGCCTTAGAACCACAGGAGGCAGGAAGACAAAGTTTATTAAAGCCTGAAAGCAGATGCTCACATCTAGCTGAGAATTCTTGCATCCTTGCATCATTTAATCTGTTTGATTAAAAAAGGACAGTTTTAGAAGAGAATTTCTCGGAGAAGGCATGAACAGATTTTCAGCATGAAAAATCCAGGCAGGTTTTAACTTGCACTGGGCCACAGGCATTTCCACAGTAGTGGTGGGTGGCATTTCAAGGTGCGTGTTACTCTGTAGGAATCTCACTGGTTGGGCAAAAAGGAAAGCCTGGAGCTCCTGGAATACTCACCTGACGTGTAATACAGAACTTCCCAGCTTTAACTCACTGATCCTTACAGTCCAATCTCTGGACAAAATTCGTATGAATCCCCTACATCCACTTGGAGAGGAAACCCCATTACTGAGCTCGGACAATTGGCTTTCAATTAGCAAATCAATTTTACCCCAAAAGATACTGCTAACACATAGAGTAAGAAAAATGATGCTTCTACAGGCAGGTCCGTACAGATTTAGAGTCTGAATTCAAATTGCTTTAAAAACTGATGAGAAAACGATGTTTGGATACACTTACAATGGATTAATAAGATTTCTAGTGATTCAGCTTCAGAGATTCCTACTCTTAGAGTGTATAAACAGTCTTTAGCCCTGGTTCAGTGAGTGTGCTTAAAACAATTGTTCTTCCAGATAAACTGTTGACATCTACACGCTAGAAGAGATTTGAAGAACAATAAACAATTTCCTGATATCAAAAATTTTTAGTTTCCCCCAGTGTTCCACTAGATGTTGAAACTGAAGGCCATCTCAGTCAGCCTTGCTGCTTTGAGCTCAAAGTAATGAATACGTTTTGAGAGGGAACAAAACCTAACTCACAGGGAAGTCACAATATTCTTTATAATTTTCCACATGCAAAGTTTCAAAAGTTCCAGGAAAGCCAGGTAAAGGGAGAGACCATATTCACTTAAGGCATCAAAAAACAAGTCAAGGGCACACAGGACTAACTGGAAGGGGCATTCAGAACTAAAAAGAGTAAGATTGCTGCAATAAAAATTAGACTGCAGCAGCAAAATATATGCAGTGTAAAGCATGACAGTGAGAGACAAATAATTTACATAGTTTTATTGAATTTCCTGATTTTCTACCTGAGTCAAAGCTTATTAAAATTCCTAAGTTGGTGGCCAACTACTTACTGACTTTAGTGGCATTTGACTCAGACCATCAGAGAAAAAAAAGCCCTAAAACTACTTAGAGCAATATTTTCTGACACTTGGACAAGCAGTTATTAGGCAGCAACTGTTAAGAGATTATTTAATCAGTAGAAAACAAGAACCCTGAGACATGAGCAATGTCATACCTTGAGTTCCTGCTTGGGCTCTACGTTTTTGATGGTGGTGTAGTAGATGTGGTGGCCATACTGATAAGCCACCAGGTTCTGCTCCAGGTGGTTCTGGGCTGGACGCACAAACATCATCCAGTTACATAGAGCCTCACTGGAAAGTTCAAACCACAGGTCCTCTTGCAAGTCTCTGTCTTTTCTGTCACCCTTATCAAGAGAAACCTGTAGCAAAATCCAATTACATGTGACTGTAATTAACTGCCTGGTTCAAAAGAATTTGAGTTACTAACAACTGTGCCCATGCAACTGTTACATTAGGGGAGCAATGAAGGCATAGCTCATTTTTTCTCTTTACTAACAGGGATCCTGAAACAGGCAGAGAAGTACTTAAAAATGGGCAGAGATTTAAGCAGAGAGACATAATGGACCCTTCCAAGAGTTTCAAGGACAAGAATCATTCATTAAAAGGGTCAGGCACAGTATGTCCCTGTGGCTATAAATGAGCTGTAGCTTTAGTAGGATACAGAAACATCAGTCAGATGTTTCTTACTGGCAGACCCGCTTCTCCTTTCATTTCTTGACTCATAACATTGCCTCAAGCTGGAAGCAGCACTTCTTCAGCTGAACTTCTCTTGGTTGCTGAATCTGCCTATAGTCACGACTTGCTTGTCAGACACTGCCCATCAGAGTACTCCTAAACTGTGGGCCTGAATACCAGTAAATAAAGGACCAATTTCTATAATGAAACCAGTAAATGAATAGATAACAGTCAGTCAAATCCATTTTACCCTACATCAAGGACTTGGTATAAGAAAGGGGAGAAAAATCTCTCCTTTCCCCTCCATCTTATGGGGGAGAGAAAGGAAAGGGACGAAAAGTATTTTGAACTGAAGTTACAGCATGACAAAAGAATGGCTGCAAAATATTCTCAGATGGGTCTGCTGTTTTTATGTCCAGATGCTGTTTCAGCTCATGTGAGAGTGACTCACAGCCTTCCATGTTATGCACCCTATATATCATAACACTATAGAGCCAGAACATTCACTAGGATCAGTGCGTCTCCCTGAATAAGAGAGCAGATTTGGAGCCAAAGCAATTTGAGCGTTTCTGAGTTACACTAAGGTAACAAATGACCATGTCTGATGGAGGTAACAAAAGAACATGTCTATCGATCAAGATAAAGTGACAAACTCATGAAAATCAAAGCTCAGGCACAAACTGATCCCTTCTTCTCTCACCCCCCCCCCCCTTACCTTCAAATGGATGTAGCAATCTTTGAGCTCGGTTTGTCTGACCAGGGGCCCTTCCACAGGCCCAAACTGTGTTCGCTTCGGGATGCGCCGTTTGGAGAACACTCCTCCCAAAAACCTGTCAATGTAGAGCACCAGGGGCAGGCTGGCCCTCGCCCGGGTCAGCACAGGCCGGTTGGGGATGGGGTGCAGAGGGCCGTGTTTGGGACACACTGAGGGGTGTGCATTATTGCACTCCTCACACCCTGCACACAAAGGCAGAGAGGACACTGTCAGGCACACACTCAGATGCAGATCACAGACAGCCTTATCTCTCTCTAAACATCTTTGGCTCAGCTGTGGGAACATTATGACATTAGTCTCTCTAGATTTTACAACATTAGAGAGGGCAGCCTCCTGCAAAATGAAGAACAAAGCAGTTCAGAGACTTTACCCGAGACAGAATCTTGTCTTGTCAGTACAGCAGCCCAATGTGAGTCCACATTTCTGGACATAAAGGTGTTTACTCATTACTGCTAAAATCGGAATTGTTCTCAACTCCATTTATTGGTGGAGGAGAAAGAAAAAAGGGGAGGGCAGGCAATACACGAAATACTACTTCAAATGCTTACACAAATCATTGGGATCAAAGGGTCGAGGTGGATCCGGATCCCATTCATCCATGTCAGAGTCTTCCCCATCTTCATCCTCATCTTCATCCTCATCATCCTCCTCTTTTGTTTCTATCCTTTCCATTTGATTCCGCAGAGGTGCTAAAGGGTCAGAACCATCCACTGCCTCCATGGGAGGTAACACCTGGTTATGCACCGGTAACGATGCCTGGGGAAAGAATTCACAAACCATTAAAACTGATTCAGGAAGAAAACTACACTTATAAAGATGAGCAATGAAGGTCCTTGCTAGTCTACCCTTCCTGCTACCTTTGGTAATGGAGAGAAGGACAAGGGGAAGTGAAGCTGCTGATAAACAACTGCTGAGGGATGTTTTGTGTTGCTGCTGCTGAGGCCTCGCTCAGGACACCTCTGTGTCACTCCCTGCCTCCGCCCTGCCAAGAACTCAGTTCCCAGGAGAAGAAACTGAAATCAGGGAAGCTCTGTACCCTCACAGAACTGTTGAAACAGAGTCCAGGCTCTGTGGAAATTATCTAGAGCCTAAAGCTGTATTTTAACTTCTTTTGTACAAGTGAGAAAATCCTGCACTTTGGTACATGATCTTTTAAAACCAATCCCCAAAGCATACAGGCAGAGATAATAAGGGATGAGGTAACACGGGGCCTAGATATAAACTATGGGCCATGAAGGACAGTTGAGACCATTGCATTCTTCCACTATTTTTCAAGTTTATCCCTTTATTTCCCTAAAAAAACCAATTAAGTATTTTAAGTGCAGTGCATATTTCATCATCCACACAGGTTTCTCAGGTGGACAACAAAAAATCCTACCCCCAGTAAAGCTGCCTGAAAACACTGGCAAGGAGACCACTGGCAAGTGGATGTTGCTGTGACAGTCAGCGTTACACCTTCTGTTATCTTCACTTTCCAACGCTGAGAGGAGAATTTTTAAGGTGGCTGCTCAAGACAGAACCATCTGTACAACAAGTTTCTCTGTATAAACACATGATCTCTCCTAAAAAAACCCCACACATTTCATGGTGAGACTATGGAAGACAGTACAAATCTGTGCTACAGTTTCTCACACTCAGCCACGTGCCATCCCCTGAGATGATGGAGCAATGGAATCAGGACATGGAAAAGGAAAGGGTGCCTGACACTTACTCTATCTGCTTGTGGCCCCTGCTCCAGAGCCACTGGCTGGGGGGGGTCGGCAACGCTGCCGAGCACGGACAGGTTGGTGGGGTTCATGCTCTGAGCAGCAGCAGGCAAGAGCACCGTTACCTAAAATCACAGGCACTCATTTTAGCACTGCACAGTTCCATCAGGCACTTCCACATGGGCCCTGCCCACCATGCACAGCTCCCTCGAGCCCTGCACTCACTGGAAACTACAGCACTGCAATGATCTCGAGGGTTTTAGAGAGGGGTGATGGGCTTGGAAAGAACCTGCAGCTCCAGGGACAAAGGGAAAGGCTTCAAACCTCAGTCTAGACTTTGCAACTTCTGAATTACCTATCACCCATTTGTAAATCAAGGTCCTACCCAGCCTGGGTTCAAACGGCACTAAAAGATGTGAGGAGTTCTTTACCTCCTGGTAAAACCAGTGATTTGGGGTCTTTTTCTCTTCTACGCACAAATTTACTTTTTTTTTTTTTTTTTAAGGGAAAAGGTAAAGGAGGGAAAAGAGACATCTCCTCTTTTTTGCCTATCTTTCTTGTTCTCAAGCAAACCCTGCTCATGGCAGGGTGTTGGAATTAGATGAGCTTTAAGGTCCCTTCCAATCCAAACTATTCTGTGATTTTATGATCCAGGATCCATTAAAAATGAATCCAAGACAGTGTATTGACCTCACTGGAAGATCAAACTCTCAAACTAGAGGATTCCAACCATTATTTTCCTCTACATTATTTGGTCACACTATACATTTCTGTTTACGTACTTTTTTGGTGCAGTAACAACCAAATTAATGCCTATTACCACACTGTTCTCACACATTCAGCAATAAAACTAAGCAGAAATAAGATCTCAGGAATCACCTTTCCTATCTTTTGTTTCCTGCTTATCTGTACAGGAATTTGCACAGGAATCCCACATGATGTTTCAACCTTCTCTACAGTTGACATCATGTGGTTTCTAGTTTGTGCCTCTGACTGTTAAGCAGCTTTTATGCTAAAATCCAAGCCCCTGCCTCTCTGCAGAGTGCTTAATAAATATCAGATAAAACTGAGTGCAGTGAATTGTGCCAGCAGTGAAGGAGCAGACAAGAAAATCCATAACACAAGGAGACAATCTTAAAACTCCAAATCTAATTGCTTTAAGAGGTATTAAGAGTAATTTATGAAACTGCTTAAAAACTACAGCAAAAAGACTTCAGGGAGCACTGCGATGGTAAAGAGGACACCAGGATGACAGCTGAACTAAGCTGTCTAGTATTTTCATTTCTGATGCCAAGTGGCAGCAGGAAAGGCATTATTATTCCATGGCACAGCTCCAGTCTGCCAGCGAGCAGAGGGTCACACGAGCTTGTACCTACTATTAGCATTGCCTACTCCTAATCACACTTCAAACATACCCTTACTTCCGTTTCCATGTCAGGCACTGCACAGAGTATAGGCATTATTTTTAAAAACTTTTCAATTTCTTTTTAAGATAAAGTTTCTTTTAAAAGACAAGGGGAGCTTTCATTGTTTATTTTATCATTTGTTGTCAGTTCAGGGATGTCCCACGTGACATGCTGATGTAAAAACACCTGCAGAGGCAGGAGTTGCCACAATAAGGGACTAACTAGCCACCAAAAAATTAATATATCTGCCAGGACTGATGTCAGAAAGTGCTGGAAGGGAGGAGAGGCTGAGGACACATGCAAGTGCTCCCGCCCTTGTACCTGGGATGGTAACAGCACATCTCCTGTGAGAGTCTCATCTGCACTGCACACAAGTAATCTCTACTTTTAATTAATCATGTGTGTTAAATAAGCTTTAAGACAATTAAATAGGAATTTTTGGCTTCTTAATGCAGGGAAATTGATGTAGCAAAATATTCCAGAGAACCAGAAGACAGGTAACACCTTTACTGTGTCAGTCATTGTTTCCTGTCTGTGCCTCAACAGTTTATAAAGTCTTTGAGCAATAAAATTTGTTTTCAGCACATATTCAACCCTTCCCTCTGCCCCAAGACTGTCAGTAAACACCCATTTTAATGATGACTTGAGTGATGATTCAGATCCAAAACGTCCATTCACACATGCCATTAAAGCAGTAATGATTTGAAGTCCATGACAGCAGAGAATTTCAACTAGAGAGACCTGAAAGTAGCTGTCTATACCTGGTTACCACAATATAGTCCTCAAAGATAAGTAAGAGTTAACAATAAAACCTTTGCATCCATGAGGCACTACAAAAAAAGGAAAATCATCAAAACTTTATAAGCACAGGTTCCATTTTATTCTATTCCCAGTCTACCTCACACTGGCAAGCCCAGCACACCCTGGTAAGGTAAGGGAGCCACTCACTGAACTTCCTCAGGTTTTACACTTCATTTCCTGTGAAGCTTCTAGTAAAAGTAGCATTTGATCCAATTTTTCTATCCCTCAAGAGCCTTTTGTGGACTTAAAAGGCATCTGGATCAGAATCTGTACGAGGACAACTGCAAACCCAGCCTTTCCAGAATGACACGCTCAGATAAAGTCAGCCACATCTGCTGCTGACTCATTTAAAGGGACACTGTTGAAAGATTTTTCATTATATCTAGGGCAGTAAATTAGAATTTTTGTTGAGCATGAATTGAAGTCAATAAACTCAAAGTCAGTCTTCACTTTCATTATCATTCATGCACAAGCTGACCATAGCAATAGTGGCTTTTTGCCCTTGATCAGGATGACAGGACATAACTGAAGACTGGTTTTGGACAATTGCAGGGACAGTCGTTACCCTCTAGCACCACAACAATGTCCCTTTACCTTCCCTAATTCTCCCCTTACAGTTTCACGTCCAAGATAAGCAGTGTCTCTTCCTTACCTGCTGGGTGGTGGCATCCTGTTGGACATAAGCCACTTGGGATGGATCTGTAAACAGAGTCTAGACAAAGTGAAAAAGGCTTATCAAACCAGCCCTGGTGTTGTTTACTCCCAAGTCACACAAAAATTACCCTGCCACCAAGAATGACCCACATTTAAGCCTCTGCCAACTTCCAAGGTGACTTACCACAGAACTTTACTTCAACTTACCTAAGTGGATCTACACAGATAGAAATTAAAATTGGGTGGTGCTCCATAAAAATTTAATATCATAACTATGTGGCACTTTTCATCTGCATAACTAAAGTGTTTCACCTGGTTTATCTTTTTTAATCACAGAAATAATTTGTCAATTGTTGATTTGATAGAATCTACAGGATTCTAATTCAATTCAAAAGCTCTACCAAAACTACTTAAGGGCAGGATAGAAGATAACTGTGAGCTTTTTCTTCCTGCAAATTCACAAGACTTCTGCACACTTTCTTTTGAGGAGCTATCAGGCACATCCCACATGTAAATTTAGTAAGGGCAACATGCTGTTTAATTTCATAGAAGATACGCCAACTCCAATATTCTGCAAGAACAGCCCTGATGGGAGCCTGGAAAAGCAAGACTCAGATGAAAACTAAGGATTGACTGAGGTCAGCCTGGCCTACTTTGCCTAAACCTGAGCTTGTAGCAGCCTGGCTCAACAAAATAAGGCATAATACAATTTCCTTTGGCACTGTGATAATTTAATCTCAGTTGCATGACAGTATCTTTTGACAAAATGATAGTATTCAGAGTTTTGGAGTTGGTTGTCAGTAACTTCCTGGGAGATATCCTCCCAAAATATCCTCTCAGGACATCCCACCATGTAAGAGCTGTTTTTATGTAACAGCTGAGGGCCGCACAGGACAGACCGTGCCATGAGGCCCCGCCAGCGTGGCTGGGGGTGTCAGGTACGTGCACTTTGCAGCTCTGCTAATCTGTCCTGTCAGCAAAAACATTATAAAACACCCTCCACAAAGCCAGCCTGGTCCTTTTGAATCTGTCCACACAGAGCCACAGATGCACAGCATATTAACCCCATCCAAACACGTGCTGTCAGGGAATAAAAGCTATTTGATATGATTATGCAAAAGCAAAAGAATATAAAAGGTCTATAAAATCAACAACTTTGCAGAGAGACTACAAAATTAGGTTGAATACACTGAGATCCTCTGCAAAGAGACACAAGTGTTATTGTAACTATCAATTAGGACAACTGTGTTACACAAAACAAGGACTCTTCCAGAAGGCACATAGATGGCTTTTAGCTTTTTACTGAATACAACAGAGGCAGAATTTCTGGAAAGATTATCCATGTTTTGGAAAACACCTTTGAGTTAATTATAATCTCGTCCACCCTCAGTGAAATAACCAGCATTTCACAATTCATAGCCTCCACATCCTTTGATGAGCACATTTGCACATCAGACAAATGAACAGCACAAAGTCCCTGCTCAGCAGTGGGCAGGAAAAACTGCTATTTTCCAGTCGTACCACTTGGCTGGTGACTGGCTTTCATCCCAAACAAGACTGGTTTGTTTTCTAGGTGCCAAACCCGGGCTGGGCTGGGAACCACACGTGCCTGGGTAGCCTCCACGGGGTGGATGTAAACGAGGGTATGCTCCGAGGTGTCCACCGAGGTGTAGGAGGTGCCATCGGCCGTGTAAACCACCTGCTGGGACGGGCCCCGCTCCTGCTCATCGCTGTACACGATCTGCGCCACCGCCCCCCCCTCGGGGACAAAGTGCACCTGGGGGGAAAACACATCCTGGAGTGACACCACAGCAGGCCTGGGGGACAACACAGGCTGCCTTGGGAAGCAGGGAGAACCTCAGTTTGAAATTGTCACTGTGTAACACACATTTAAAATCTCATTGAATTATGGTGGCAATATGGAAACCTGGACACCAACTCCCACCAGTTCCTAGTTTTACTCTGCATTGTAACTCAACTGGTATAAACGGCACCCACCCGTACTTAGTTCTTGCACTAAGAAGAAGAGAAGAAAAGAGAAGCTTAAGAGAAGAAGTTCATATTTGAACTGGTGTATGTATGGAATTTATTGGTATGTTGTTTCCCTTCATGCTCATGTTCCTTTCTGGATTTATGATAATGACTTCATTCAGCTAGTTCTGTAGTTGCAGATAATTTCTTTTATCTTACGAAGGGCTAACAGAACTTATTAACTCTGATATTACTTCAAGTTATAGTACTGCACCTCTCAGAGGCAGCAGTAGGGCACGTGAGATTGCTTCTCTCTAGTATGTACATGCAGTATCAGGAGAAAATTCAGCTATTTAAACAGACAAATGTAACTGAAAGCATTAAGCAATGATTCCAAGGACTACTGGAACAAGTTATGTCTAGGGCAGCAGTTTAAATCCAAACAAGTTGATTTTGACAGAACATTATGATCATAAATGATGATGAGTGGCCTACATTAGACAAGTCAGAATACTGAATTCCAGTGGAAATAGGAACACATTTAGCTTTTGACATCCTTTATATGCTGAAAACCTTTTCCAGTGTATAGGAAAATAGGACAGTTAGCAGGAAACCTAGTTTGAGTATCTGTATTCATATTCACATCAAACACTTTCACATAAAATGATGCCACAGTTACATGTTTTGTTTATTTTGTTTCACCTTTCAGCTTATGCTGCAGGAGACACCTGGTACTCCCCCGTGGCTGCTCAGTGCTGACTCTGTACAATAAATCCTCAAACAAACACTACAGTTTCACATTTGGAGAGCACTCTGCAAATGCTAATTAAGCCTTAAAACTGCTGTGTGCAAACAGCAGCATAGTTATCCCCTTGCAGAGAGAACGGAACAGGAGCATTGAAAACTGCCTTTCTTGGCAAATTTCAAAGCTAGAAATTACCAGGAGAGGTAGAATTTCTCAGCTTGTGTGTCAAATGCCATGCAGCACCCTCTTCATTACATACTTAAAAGAATAAATCAATTTACAGCCTTTTAGAAATTCCCAGCTGCGTTGTCTCAGAGTCAGAGGGACGAGCTGCACACATCAGAATCTGACTGCATTAGTCGCCTACAATTAACATTTCTCCCTTCCTCAGTACCCAGATGTCTGACAGGAAAAAAATTATTCATTACTTTCCCCAAGGTCCACCCACAGCTCCAACTGATTCAACTGATGCCATCAAACAGGCTGCCACAGACCAAAGATTTTGCTAATGTTCATTACTCTGAGCACCCTTTTACTTTCCCACATGGTTATATATATATATATATTTGGACACTGAAACTTCTAGAGCCACTGGCTGGTTTTATTCAGCTCGGTTTTAGAGCTTTGTGTCTTCACTGCTGTGGTTTGCACAGCTCAGTTTCTGAAGCTTTAATCCAAAATCACCACAAACATGTTTGTATTTCTCCTCAAATAAAAGCTGAGCTTCCAGACTCTAAGCCAGGGTTGGATGGGAACTAAACCTCCACATCAATCCCAATCCATCCTGAGCAGAATGAGCTCTGAAAAGCACTAATCACCTGAGCAGTGCTCTGTTCCTGTGCTGCAGACTCAGCCCACACCTGGGAACCTTCCTCTTTCAAGTCCATCTCCTCCCTGCTGGGGTGTTCCATGAGGAGAGGGATCTACTGGAGGAATGTCTGGCTGGAGGGATTCATCTGTTCACTGTGTTTCTGCTTCCAGAAGACAAGGTGATCTTCAGCAACATGGCTGTAAAAACGCAGAGGGCAGAAATGTTAAAACCAGTGTGAGGTAATTACTATCATTGGCTACCACACTTCTGTACCACACAGAGTAAAGCAGGCCTGGCTTTACAAACACTTCCTTTTAGACCCAAACGCCTTAGTTAGGGGAATAAAGGAAGAGAAATCTTATTTCATTTACCATGGTCAAGTCGTGCTGTACAACACTTTCCATGTCCCATTGAAGAAACAAGTTTACCATTGCTACAGCAGCACTGAAACATTACACTGAATTCTTCCTGCACATCTTTCCTTGGCCACAGGCAGACCACGACACATTCTCCACATTGTCCTTCTGGCACCTACAGGCCTAGAAATCAATAAATAATGCAAAAAACGGACCCTAGGCTTCCAACAGGAAACCACTACGTTCAGAGATGCATGACCAGTTTGCCTGAAAGAGGTTTTGGGGGAGCACAAAAGGGCTTTCCATGAACAGGTAGCTTTCACCTTGGACAAAACCACAGTCCTGGGTAGTACAAGGCAGAGTTACAACAGCCAACTTCTAAAAAAGAACAATGAAACTCAAGCTCTAATTCACATGAGCCCCAAGATCCCGACAAACTGCTTCCAAGCTTGATTTTATTCACCTCTCACAGTTTTATTGGGGCCTCTCAATCTGCCTTGGGATCCCAGCAGGGTAATTTACAGCTCTGGTGATTGGTTTAGTCAGTGGTTCAGCACCCTCCCAATCCTTCCCCTCTAATGTCTTATTAAATCACAGGAATCAGCATGAGGCTGAGCCCATTTAATTTCTCAGCTCCTCCAGTTAAGTTTATTTTATACCCAGTGCCTCTCTGGACTGATCCAATGCCAGTACCAGCCTGTGCTCCGAGAGGGAAGCAGAAGGCTCCTTGCTGATGCTTTCATTCATTTGCATTTTAAATGCAAATTATTTTAGTCATAATTTATCCCTATAAATGTTAGCATTTGGCTTGTCATTGACAAACTGAAAAATAGATAAGAGGGGTAGAAAAAGCAGCAGGCACTTTCTGCCTCCTGCGAATTTTGCCAGCAAGGACTGAGCTATGCAGACCCGAGCACTGACTGTTCCACCAGTCCTGGCCAGGGAGAAATCAACAGGAGAGGGAAGACTCACAGTAACGCCACTAAACTGTGTGGTAGAGGGGAAAAAACGGGAATAAAGGGACAGAAATCTTATCTCCATCAACATTGCTCAATACAAAACATCCCCAAAAAGCACTGAGGAGAAAAATTTAAAACCAAATCCATGTACCTGAGTGCAACGCTTGAGCTCAGGATCTCATTAGTACCAGCAAATTAACTGCAGCAAACAATTAGGAGTGATAAACACCAGCCTTGCTCTGCAAGTGTGAAAGCCAGGATCATTCACAGATAAATATTATTAGATAAATATCATGTCTTTCAGATAAATATTATTAGATAAATATATGTCCCAGAACACACAAGCTCTGATCTATAAATAAATATCATCCATCCCTACACAGCACCTTTTATCCAGCTACTTGTCATGTTATTAAGGATTAAATCAGGGATTTTCTCATACCTAATCCTACCTCATTCACTGACCTCCAGCGCTCATTTGATCACCACTGTGTGACACGTGACAGCATTTATGTCACTAACACACTCTGAGAAATTTTTATGTAAACTTTAACACCCATCCTGTTGATAGTCTTTGGTTGGTTTATCCCGAACAGCTCTTTTCCTTAACTGTCAGTATTAATCAAGAGCCAATCCAGATAACTGCACTAACAATAGCTAGTAGTTTAATCAATTACCTAATTGCTTAGAAAAATAAACACTATAAGTTTCAATTTTGGGTGGCTCGATTTAAAAAAAAAAAAAAATTAACCTGTTAAAAAGAATATAATTAAATTAACCAGTGATTGAATTAAGGGAAAGGCACAGTTCTAGCTAATTCCACATGGTGCAACAAGTAGCAGAATTTTTGGCTGACCTTCCCCACCAGCAGACACTGAAGGGCTGAGGGAAGATGCTGACTCACTCCTGCAGACTCAATTTGGCACAAATACCTTACAACTTTAGTACAAAGGAGACCAAAGAGTTTAGGCAGGGCCTTTAAAAGACAAAACGGGGCATTAAGATTCATCTCTGGAAAAAAATAGTACAGAAGACAGTCATTTTGTGGTTCTGAAGTTAGCACTCATGTCAAATCTTGGGGAAAAAAAAAGCAAGGCTGAGCCAACTTCAGGGGCTTGGTGGTGCAGTTTCTATAAACGGTCCTGTTATTGCTGTTCTTCACAGAAATGAAAATAATAAACAGCTCAGCCAACTGTGCACCAATAAGGGACAATATCAGGAGCTGCAGGATTTGCTGATACTTTCAACTTCTGTACTTCCAAATACATCCTAGATCTGCCTCTGGTGTGCATTCCTACCAAAGCTCGGATCTCCATGAATTCTATCAGCATTTCTATAATCACCAAGATACACTGAGAAGCACATTTCCCTGGAAACACAGATGTGTTGAGAGAGGAGTGCAGGACACAGGCTGTGTCCCAGAGAGGTCCCAAGGACTGGTAACAAAGAGCACAGGAGGCAGGAGCAAGTGTTGATATTTAGCTGTGAAACAAGCCCAAGGGCAGGAACTGGAAAACATGATGTGGCCCCAAGTCACTGCCACAGAACTGCCTCGAAACACCAACACCTGAGGGAGTTTTCTAACACTGATGACAAAGACCAAACTAACTTTGCTCACTACTCCTCCATAGGAGTAACTAACTGCTCCTGTTAATCCTGCAGGATCTAATTTCTTCCTCTAAAACCTCCTTTCAATACCCATTACAGCTCTGACACCGACAACCACAGCACCCTGAGACTTTAACCACTTCCCTGTGAGTTCCTCTCAGTTTTGGTGGTTTTTCAGCAGAAATAAACATGGAACTTGGGACATAAGCATTGCCAAACTGTTGGCATGCAGGGAGCACTCTCTGCACTGTTTGCCCACAGATTATCCTTTGCAATTGTTGATTTTTCTCACCATATCTCACCCGCATGAGACATTTTCAGACAAGCTAAACAAACACCAGGACGAGCACCTCAATGTGAAGCTCTGCTATGTCCAAAGGCTTACCATATGAATTTGTACAGCAATTTGAAACTGAATTGCAGAAATCCTACAAGAAAAAAAGATAATTAAAGATAAAAGGAGCTGTGATTGGATATACTCATCTTTTTCCCAACATGGAGAAATTAGGCTACATTTTGTAATGATAATCCATGTAGAGATTACTCAAACAATAACCTAAACAGCTTGCCTAAACTAATGTTAAATTTATGTGTTATGTATGTCACAACTATATTGTCTCTCCTCAGTTCTGATCCACTGGTAATGACACTATAAAATTTAAGAGGCCTGGCTCAAATATTATTTAATAGTCCATCATTTTTTGTCGTAACAAGTATTTCAATAACTTGGAGATGATGGAATTTGAAAGATTAGTCATATTATGAGGCACATCACCCAATAATCTTCAACAAATCTATCAGCACCCCAATGTTTTCATCCAACCTCATAAGCATCACGCACATGAGCGAAAGCAATGCCAATGTGAGATGGTAAACCATTTACAACAACTGCAAAGACAGCATCTACCTCCCCAAAACAGCAGGCATGCCTCTCCCAGTCCACGCTGGGTGATGGCACAAGCTGAAATGGTAGCAGGTATAAATATCTCCCAGTATCACTCCAGTACGTCAGAGTGGCGAGGCAGTGACAGTCCTGTGTGTCACTGGTGTGAATCAAATACAGTGTGAACCAAGAGCCAGCTCAGCTCCCATGACTTTGAAATATCTCCTACAGTGGAAGATTAGCTCATTCTGAGCTGTGCAAGTAAATCAACCACCCCTTCAAGACAAAACAGGTTGGTCTCTACACCATTCACATTTACCTTCCTTTTTTCAACACCCTCTGGGACCTGCTGGTGTCACAGACCTCCAATTTTTCTCTTAGTTTTTGCTTTTTGCATCCAATCCAGAACATCTCATTAATAGCAAAGCTTCTCTGCAGCTCCTGATGCCTGGAAAGCACCTTTGTGTCATTGTCTGAAGAGTTCTTCATCTCTTTTGGAAATCTCGCTTGAAAACTCCTTTCGTCCTCCAGGACACTCTCCAGCTCCTCCCTCCTGTTCCTGTGGGATGGTGTTTCCTCTGGAGCTGTGTTATTAAATCAGCAACTTCCCCATGTACTGCATTCAGCTGCAGAGGATGGGAAAGCACTGCTCTAGGAGGCAAAGTGTCTCATTTCCTATCCAGCAGAAATGTCCTTCCTGCCCTCAGCATCAGACCCCCTGAGCCATCACAACACCCATGTGTGATACCCCACACGTGCACCCGTGACTCCTCGAACACTCAGGGAGTGGCAGTGAATGGTGCTCTAAGAGAAAAACACTAACAGCAAAGTCACTGCTGTTTTGTGCTCAGTGTCTGAGTGTTTTGGACACAAGCTGAACCCAGTGAACTCAGTGCTTCAAAGGAAAGCTCAGAAATTCAGAGAAAAACACCACCAAAAAACCCCAAAAATCAACAGTAACCATATTTTCTTGGCTATTAGGAATGGCAATTTCTCTCAACGCTGCAACTACACAAGAAAATAGAGAGACAAAATCTCTGGGGAATTCATCTGCAGCAACCTCTGCAAATCTCACTAAGGACATTCTACTGAAAAACCCAAGCCAGTGGCTGCCAAACACTCGTTTTTGTCCCTTCTCTGGAAAGAGAAGAATGGGGGAATATTAAAGCTGAGCGAGGGGCAAAGTCCCCCTCCCTGCTCGGGGAGCCATAAAGCCACTGCAGTGTCTCAAATGAGAACCCACTTTACAATAATGGTGCATAAAGCAGATAATGTGATTTACTCCCCGGCGTAAGGGAGGTTTGCCATCACCTGGGATTCCCTGCAGCAATAACAGCAGGGACTATTAGTTTAATCCTCCCAGGACTGAGCTCACTGACCACCCAGCCTTGTGGAAAGGCAGCAAAATTGGTACAAAAGGGGGTTTATGACTCTGGGTCTTCCTCCAGCTTTTAATATGAAAATGATTTATTGTGTTCCAAAGGAACATCACATGTGTCTCCAAAAAGCCTTATCCCACACTTAAGTTAATTACCCCAGCTTTCCTAGAAGGCAGAGTGGGTGCATTTCCTGAGTTGCCTTGGCAGGAACAGGCTTTCAGTGCAGCAGGAAGGGTTTGAACCTCACTGAGGACTGAGTCACCACTGTGTCACCTCCTCTGCAGCACCATCCATCACACGCATACATTGTTTCAAGGAACTCTGGCTCTGGTGCATTTTGCCTGAATGGTAACAATCGGGTAATATATAACCACAATATTTATGTTTTACTGGCAAGTTAAAAATGGAAATCATACATAGGGCTGGGACAGCAAGGATTATTTATTTCCACAAAAGGAAAAATGGCTTCAATTTATTTAGTCATGTAATAAAGAGAAGAGCTCAGCCAAACACCAACTCAAGTCTTTATTCCAATTGTGCATAATGGATCTATCTATATCCATATCCTTATGGCATATCCATCATAAGAACAACAATGAGCTGGAAGAGGCCTTGTCAAGGCCAGTCCTTTCTTACTGTGTCCAATGTGTCACAGTCCTTTTCCTCCAGGGACAGTGCCCAGGCACTAGAGGTGACAGCACGACCGCCTGATGGAACTATTCTCACAACCTGTGAGGTGAAAGTCCATTTCTACCACGGAATCCAGGAGATAACCCAGCTCCGCAGGGACAGGTTAACATTCCTGGGGACTACTCGGGCTTGGCTTAGACACCTACTCAGAGCCGCTCTAAGGATGTTGAGTCCCAACTCTTGTATAACCAAGTTTCCCACAATATCTTCTCCCTCGGAGTGGGCAGAGACAAGTTCATGACTTTCTACATATGCACATGCTCTTCTTTAGTCACCTCTCCTCCCATTTGCTCAACATCTACAATATCCACTCCAACTGACTCCTTTCTCCCGCCCTCAGCTTCCTGAATCCGTGACCACGTTCTCCATGTCACTTTTTTTCCCCAATCTTTCATCCTCTGTGATATCATGGTGTATTGTATCACTGCTTGAGGCAGTGACCCTGCCTTCCTAAATTTGGTTTATAAATGACAGAGGGAGAAGTTGATAAAACAAGAAAATAGGGAACACATGTATTTCAAAGTACAAGATGACAAAAAAAGGAAAAGTGTCTGTATCAATGTGTGCTACAGTGCTGCCTACACAGCCTTCAAGAAGGCACAGTCAGGGTTTACTGTAAGAAAACAAACTGTTCCCCTCCAGCTTCCTCCTGCCACTTAGTCTCTCATCCTTTCCTACTCCAGCAGCTCTTCCCAAAGGAACTGTCAATTGGAAGGGATTGTTCCCCTTCCTACAAGTGGATGGTGCTGCTCCCTTTCCCTCCCTTTCCCACCCCCTGCATCTCTCCTCTGAATTAAATCACTCTTAAAATTCAAAAGACAAAACTACCTGCCTATGAAAACCACACTTAAGCTGGCTCCTGCAGAATAGCTGCTTCTCTGAATTACCCCAGAGAACAAATGGACTATCTGCACCTTAAAAGAAGTGAGGACTGAGACAGAGAGACATCTCAGGGCTACACCATAACTTCGGTGTGTTTTACTAGCAGGAAATAAAAGTGACAAATAGGCCCCACTTCGTGTTTAAGTCCAAACAAAATTCACCATACAAAAGCAGCCCCTGTAATTAGCTACACTTAAAAGGCGATTAGAATTCAGTTTACCCAGCTGTAAGCAGCTGCAGGTGGTCAGGAACACACTCGGAGTGGCTACTGACTGCAAAGAAAATTACCCTGGCAATGCTCATCCAGGGATTTTCTGTGCAGGGTAGGAGTAAGAAGACACACCACAGACCCATTTCTCTCTAAAAGCAAATTGCCGATTATTCCATCAGATAATATTAATAACAATGACATCGATATCTCGTTCTCTAGCCAAGGTAATAAAGCTGTCTGGTTTCACACATGTAGCAAAGTGCCAAAACCCATCTCAATTCAGGAGATAAGTTTCCCATTTAAGGACTGACTAGAGCAATACACCCTCTTGTATTATTTTTCCTAGAAATGAAGGCATTAGAAGGCTCGAGTCTGCCAATTATTTTATTGTGGCCACAAAAGCAGCAAAGAATCCTCTTGTAAAATCAGTTGGTGATTCATTAGCATCTCATCTTCTAACTGAACTAAAAGAAAAAAAATAACTGAATTATTAAAAATATACAGAGGAAAACTTAAGTTCAGTATGGTCTCTATTCCCACTGAAACTCAAAGAGAAATCTTGACAGACATTTGATACACCCATTTTTGTGCTTGTTCATTTTTTAAGGGCCTGTAAGAATCACAAATATATCATGATAGAACAGACAGGTTGGTCCACAGGTACCAAAAAACGCATTGCAAATACTGACCCTTCATTTGTCAAGGCTGTGGAGGTCAGTATCTTAAACTAGGTTTAAATTCTGATTTAGGGTCCCTGCAAGAGTCCTCCCGAGGCTTTGCAATGAACAGTGAACAAGAGGTGACCACACAAGCTTGGAAGATCTTGTACAGCCAAATAACCTTATAAAGGTGAGTTTTCTCTTTAGGATGAGTAATTCTGAAAGGCACAGCACCAGAACCTCATTTTTCCATTCCAACTTAATCATTTAACAAGCTCCTACAAATTTTAATGGAACCATGGAGGTTCAGGAGAAGGAACAGGACAAGCCACCACCAAAACTCGGGGAGCAAAAGATGCACAAAAAGCTACATTCTATAACCACATCGCAGACCACAGAACAGGGGTTTTGGCAAAGACAACCACGGTGGCACCAAGACCAGCATCAGGAGAGCAGTGAACCCACAGCTCCCACCTGCAGCAGCTGCTCTTGCTCACACCGGGACCCTCGTGGACAGAACCACCTCAGGGCAGTGGGGAAGGGGCTGCTTTCCCTCCACACCAAGCCTTAGGGCTGCCCAGCTAGGAGCCTTTCCCTGCTGGGTCCACACCGGTG
>NW_020884916.1:6677302-6809340 GCF_003945725.1 Corapipo altera | reverse complement strand
CCCCCCCCCCGGCCCCGCCTGAGGGCCTCCGCCATCGGCCCCCCGGGAGGGCGCCCGGCGGTCAGCCGGTCCCGACCACTGCGGGCCCGGGGGGGACGCGGGCCGCTGGCCAGAGCACGGGCAGCGCGGGGGGCACGGGCCGGCAGCGCAGGGCAGGGGAGCCGTGCTAACCGCAGAGCGAGCGGCCCAGAGCAGTGGTGGAGGGATGAGACCCCCGCAGTGCCGGGGGGGGGGGGGGAAAAAAAGGGGGCGGGCGCCCCCCCCCCCCCGGGGGGGGGGGGGGGGGGCCGGTCCCCCCCCGGGGGGGGGGGGGGGGGAGGGGGAATGAGTGCGCCGTGCCCCCCCCCCCACTGGCGGGAGCCAACGGTTTATCCCGGCCCCGCACCGCCAGCTCCGGGCGCCATCTTGGGTGCGACTAAAACAACAAGTCCAAAACCCCCGGCGAGTCCCCGCGGCGTCCCTGGGCCGCGCTGCCCTCCCGGACCGTCCCATCGCGTTACCTGAGGGGGTCCCGTGCGGGCGCCGTGCCCCGGCCGCCGCCGCCGGCCCCGCGGCGGCCCCGAACCCCCCCACCTGTCCTCACCTCACAATGGTAGCTGCAGAGCGGGAGGGGGGGCGGCCGCCCGGGCCTCATTAGCATAATCTGCCTGGCAACAGGCCGTGGCGCCGCGCGCTGATTGGCTGAAGCGTCTCCGCCCGCCACGATGGGGCACAAAACTGCTCCAGGGAGGGCTCGGAGTACCCAGGTCAGGGGGCTGGGGGTAGGGGTGGAGGGGTGGGGGTACAGGTACAGGTACAGGTACAGGTACAGGTACAGGTACAGGTACAGGGGAGTAGAGGACCGGGGCCCGCGGGGAGGGGACGGGACGGGACCCCGGCCCGCGCTTTCGCTCCCCCCTGCGGCTGCGCACGGCCAATCAGGGCGCCGCTCTCATCCCCGCCGGAGATATCTCCGCCAATCAGGACGCGGCTTTCATCGCGGTGCTCCGCCCCCTGCTGTGGAGGCGATGTGGGGGCCGCGGGCAGCGCCCCCTGCTGGCGGGGCGGGGCAGCACGGGGCGCCCCCTGGCGGCGGGGAGGGCCGAGGGGCGATTCCCCCACAACCCATCCCCCATTCCCAAATTTTCCAGGACAGGACGTCCATCCCCTCTCCTCTCTGGATAATGAGGTGACCTCCCCACAGCTCTCCTGAGCTCCAGGCCGCCATGCTCCACACGCCGTCAGCCCGATCTGGCAGCCCCTGGTACTACAATTACCTAAAATAGTGTCAAAACCAGCAGGTTTCACCAGAATTTCACTTAAAAGCTGAGGCACGAGCTATTAATATCTGTCGAGGATGAGGAAATGCCCCCAAAAAGGGCTTCTTCTGCCTCACAGGGCCCTAACTGGAGCTATAATTTAAATTTTTTCACACACTTGGGAAGCTTTTTGATCTGGTAGCTGAGTAGATATTTCTTAAACAAGACAATCTCTGTGTTTAGGACCTTTTAAGTTTATTCCAAATGGCTCCATGAACTTTGTGTGCACAAAACCACTGTTCTCTGCAGCGTGGGCAGCCACAGATCCTGCAATGGCCCATTGCGGGCAACTGACCCAAACCCAGGAGCACGGAAAGGGGAAATTTGGATTAGAAATGAGTCACTGCTTTTACAGAACTGGTTCTGCTCATTCTCTGCCCTGGGAGAAAAGCAAGAAAGTCTGATCTTGGTGCAATTAAGTCTAATTTTCCATTAGGTCTGTCTTTTTAAAGCCTGGACTAGTATTTTAAATTAAGGGCTGCAGGTGCATATTGAAATCATCCTCTGTTGTACTGACCCAGCCCTTCCATGAGCAATCAAAATTTAAAGAAAACACCCCAGAGATGCAAATTTTCTAACCTGCGCTTAGGAACTTGACCTTAAAATGTTAGATACAGGTCTCAAACCTGAAATGAGCAGAATTAGCTTAATTTAGAAGCTTTCGGGGGGCTTTTTCCCCTTTCACAATACCTTTTTATGCCTCTGGGCAGTTGTCTTAATTTGAATTATGGCAGTTATGGAGTCGATTTACTCCTCTGTCCTATAAAATCAGTTTTGATTTCATTTTACCACATTGAAACATTAGGAGAGCTAATAGTAATACATAAGACCAAACAAAACTGCTTTATTTTTCATCAGTCTTAACAGGTACATGTATTACTTTTTTAATAAGTCAGTGTTTTCAGCGTTATATTTTTATTTGGGGTTTCCAAGAGCCTCCCTAACATTTTGAAGATTTGCTGGCTCATACTGAATGCTATCCCACAGGTTGTTTTCCCCTCTGAGCCAAATCAGTGCAAGTTTCCAGTGGCTGCAGATGCTGCTCTGATTCATCCCCTGCAGTCTCTGGGCTCTGATGTAATGCCCATTGTAATTCCCATGTTCCATGTGTTGTTGCTGGTGCTCCAGCACAGGCTTTGTTTTCTTTGCTGGCAGAGAGAGGAGCCCTCACAGGAGGTTTATTTATTTATTTCTAATCTTCATGAAATACATGAAACCACCCCTGGTCTGGAGCAGTGCTGGGACCCACCACCAAATTCTCCTTCTCCCCCTCATGTCCTGGCTCAGCAGATCCACATCTCCATCCCTGCACCACCTCATTTGGTGCTTTGGCACCTCCTCCCATCCTGCCTCTTCTGTCTCTCCCCCTGGCCACTCCAAGGCTCATTTTCCACTGTTTCCCACTGGCTGTTTTCTCCCTCATTCTGGATAGAAAAGCAAATTGCAACCCCACCCCATTTAATTTATTCATTAATATCAATTTGCCCTCTTTCACTTGGACTTCCTCACCCTTTCCCTTCACCCACTAAAACCACTCTCAAGTCTCTGCCTTAAAAACAAGCCTCCCACACCTTGACCACACTCCCTAAAGCTCTAAACCCTAAACTCCCTAAACCCTCTAGAAATATTTTTCTTGTCCCATCTATCCCCCTTTGTTTCAGGTTTTGTCAGGGTTATTGGATTTTTCTCCATGACATAATCTCATTTTGAGGAGCACATAGATTAAAACATGACAAAGAAAAATGCTCAAGTGCTATAAATTCACTTGAGTTATAGAAGCAGCCACTGCCTCACTGGCCCTGGTGACCTCCCAGCCTCCATCTGTGCATGACAAGTAGGTACTTAGGCCCAGATTCCCAAATTAAACTGCACACAGAATTGGGCTATGGATTGTGGCACCCACCTCCCTCCCCTTGTGCGAGTCAGCAGCTGGCTGTGATTTAAAACCCCAATCTAGGAGATGGAAAAACTTCAGCTCTCTCCCTGTGTCTGTTAAAACCTGCTAAATTATAATGCAACTGAAATGGAATTACTTTTCATCCTGCACAGAGAATACAAAACATTAAGGGAATGATGTGAATTCACTAGTTTAGAGCAAGCCACAATAAATTTAATTAAAGTGTCCTCATGTAAAACACATGGAAGTACAGCAAAGTTATCTTAGTTTGGTTCTCAGGATCATTTTGCCCCTAAAAAATTAGTATTTTGTTTTTTAACATGCTGAATTAATCCCTTTAACTGCAAGAAAAGGTTTGACTAAGGGAAGTTTGGGGTCAGTGTTTTAACACCTAATGATCAACATTTTAAGTGATTTTATTTTAAATGAAAAGCATACCATCTCATCCCACACATTCACTATCGGCTCTCTGTAGTCACATCCCGCAGTGTTTATTAATAAATATAAAGCAACACAGAAATAAGCCAGGAAACAACTCTCATCACCCCCCTTAATCTTCACTGGGTAAAAGATGCAGCAAGTTTCAGGAAAAGAGAGCTTTTCAGTTCACTGAAAATCTATTTAGCAAAGCCCTGTTGGGGTGTAGGGATGGGAAAAGTGAGTTCTGGCTGCCAAAATGCCTGCAGGGAAAATACTTTGCCACTCGCACTCCAATATCTCTTTGACTCCATTCTAACAATATTTATGGAGGCTGCTGCTGCTCATGATGGGGCCTCAAAATCTCAGTGTTTAGGGAAGATAAAAATCAACCAGGAGTTGAGCATTTCACAGGTTTGGATGTAAAAACTGCCTCTTCACAAGCTTCTGCTAGGTGAGAACAAGATTTTTCCTTCTTGTCCTTGCTGCTCCTGTGCAGCCCCAGCCCTTCTACAGGCAGCAGGTTGTGGTCCCAGTCAACCCAGTTCAGAATTCCAGTGCAGCCCAGTTCTCCTCTGCATTGCCAGACTTGTTATTTCTTGAAGCACTTCCCAGAAATCTCACTGGACAGATGTAGTTCAACTTCAAATCCAGGTCAGCTTCTCTTTATTGGGATTCCTGGTGATTTAGTGCACACATTTCTCTGGGAATGGACTTCAACCACCATCAGCCTTAAAACCCTTCCAGCACCACTCTAAAGGAATCCCTTTAGTCCTTGTCCCACATATTTAAATTATGCTGCTATAGTTGGGTATCTGAGGTGGCACAGTGACATACTGAAGTTAGGGTCAACATGGGAACTTTTAATTTTATTTTGTAACTTCCCCACAAACCTCTTGTAGTGTTGAATATGATTGTCCAGAAATAATTATTCTGCAAGATTAGCTATAATGGTTGGTTTGGCACAAAATCCAGGGTGGATTTATTTGAACTGCTTGCCCTTGGTCTGCTATACCCAGGAATAAATTCTTTTGGAAATTCTTGAGGTTTTACATGGGATCACAGGGAGCTGCTGAGGCTGGAAAGGGGATTTCCCTCTTGAGTTCAAGTGAATTCACTGCCCAGCTCTGGCTGTGTAGAACTGCCGTTAATAGGAAATTAACTGCAAAATAAACACAGAGCCTGTTTGGGTTTCCTCTCCATTAAATAGGCTGGAATGACTCAGGCAACTCAGATATTTCAGAGTTTGCCAGAAACTTATATGAAGGTTGGATATTCTCCACTAAAATTACTCCTGTATTACATTATATTGATATCTTTTAAAAGAGAAAAATCAGTGTAAAGACTTTATTCTGAATGAAAAACATACCATTAGCTAAGGCATTTCATCCCATACATTCACTATTCGCTCTTTGCCTGATCTGTACCCACCCAAGTAGCATTTACCCCCTAATATTTAATGGGAAATATAAAAAGGCACAAAATTAAGCCAGGAAACTGGCTTAAAATTTAACAGGCTGGCTTTAAAATTTACAGGATTTAAAAGTATTTTTGATTTTTCTAGGTTTCCCTGTCTCCAGCACTGGGAAAGAACTTGAAACGTATCCCTTCAATTGCATTTCTAAAAAAAAAAAAAAAGTGATGATTATATGACAGAATCAGCCTTACCCTGCCTTTGTTGGGAAAGAAGGGATCTTCAGAGATAGTCCTCCTGCTTCTGAATTTGGTAGATAAATAAAGGAAGCAACATAGAAACAAGTTTAGTGATAACTTGTGGCTGCTGTCTAAACATCTACCATGTTTTCTTTAAAAGAAAAAAAATCCTACTTTATGATGTAATTTAGTACATGTACCAACCCCATACTCTGTTTATCTTGCCTTTTTATAGAGCAGCCAAAAGTAAGTTGCCTAGCTGGGAAAACTCTGTGTCCTTTTTCAGTATGTATAAGGATAAAAATACTTATCTTTCAGATGCTCAGTCTTCCTTCTTCCCCAGGAGTTAGAAATTAGAAGTCTGACCTTCTCATGGATGGAGGAGTTGGCAAAGGAGTTTCCAAGCCACCACCTCCTCTCCATCACAGACACCACAGTGAATAACCTGAGCAGGATTTCTCGAGAGAATCTGAGGCTTTTATACTTGCAGCCTTGAACAAGAGACTAAAAACATCACTGAAGACAAGGTTGGGTTTTTTCCAAAGCTTATTCTACTTGCTTGTTCTTGTGCCAACATTTGCATGCAGTTTAAAGAGGGTCTCCATCCTTGCCCCAGTGTTTACTCTCCTGATGTGTTCATAGACAGGTACGTCCTCCCATCGTTTGTTTTGTCAGAAACAAACCACATTTCTTTCATCTTCTCCTGTCCAAAAATTCCTCATTCTCAGCTGTCTGACCAGCTCCTCTGCTCCACATGGACAACAGGGCTTTTACAGAGAACAAATTTTTAAGTGCAAAAAATGTCCTCTGGGATGTCTTCAGCTCTTACCCAAAAACCTGCATCTCTAAGCTCGTGGAAATATTCACCAATCACAGTCTCATCCTTCAGTACCTAAAGGAGGTGACTAAGACTCATCTGGAGATGGCAGCAGGGATGTTTAGAAATCCAGGTTCTGAGGCAAGTTCAAGAGAATGAGGCAGGGCTGAGGTCAGAACTAGCATCAGTCTACAATTTAGTGATAAAAATTAGACAAAATCCAACAGCAACTTTCCAATGCCAGAGCAACAGGACAAAGTCAAGGGCTGTAACCAGTTAGAATCAACCCCAGGCTGAAATCAAGCACTCCACCGGTATTGCTCAGACGAGGCATGAGGTCCCTGAGCTGGGCTTAAATAGGACTCCTGGGCCTGTGGCTTGAGAGCCCAGGTGAAGCTGCTCAGGATTTATTAGTGGTCCCAGGGCTCTGGCAGGTCCTGCAGTGTTCCCAAGTGCTGCAGGGAGAGCTTTGCTTGCAGCCTTGGGTTCTTGTCAAAGTTGTTTTGCTTTGCTTTCTCTGTAAACTTACAATTTGAGTTTGTCCTAAGTTTAGTATTTGTATTGCTACCCTATTTATTAATGGCTTATAGGACTGGTGCAAAAAAAGACTTTAAAAAAAGTAGAATTATAGTTGCATTCTTTATTTTTTTCTTAATTTTAAACCTTTATTTACTGTGTTTTCAAGTCTTCCCTTAATTTTTTATCATAGCATGTTGAAAGTTAGATTTTTAAAAAGAAAAGCACGGGTGAAATTTTTCCACAGCATTCTGGGATTTGGAGTTTAAGTGGAAGAAAAACACCATTTGCCAGGTGGTTGGTGTTGCACCGCTGCCACCACCTTGGAGTCTGGGGTCTCCTAGGTGAGCAGGCACCAGGGCTGGATTGAGTTAGATGTCATTTTGGATTGCATTCAAAATATTTTTGCAGTTGGATGTGTCCTTCCACGGGGAGTTGTCTGGGTAGAAAAGAAACGTTTGCTTCAGGGGATGATTAGTTTAAGGGAGGGAATGTTTTCAAACTTAACTGAGTTGGAAGGTAAGTGTATTCCACCCACAATAGGGACAGATACCTGAATGCCTTGGAAAACAAGTATTTGAGGAGAAGAGAAGGAATCAAATGGAGTAAGTGCCAGGATTTGCCAGGGAGTTGGTGCTGCCTTATCTGTGCAGCTGACAACCCCCAAGGATGTCACCTCGCACAGCCATTGAGTGGAGCCACAGCTTCTGCCCTGGTGCAGAGATGGCTCCAGATGAGAGACTCCTGCTGCCACACACACAGGAAAAACAGAAAAATGTGCTGCTCAGGGGAAAAGAGCTGCCCAGAGCAGGGAATTCTGGCAGACCCTCTGCTGTGCTTCAGGCAAACAGCACCAGAGGAAGGATGTGGATCCCGGAGGCTGTGATGAAAAACCATGTCTGCTTCCCCCGAACCTTTCAGTGAACAGAACTTAACCCAATTATTTCAAACTAGTCTCATTTTTTTTCTTTCTTTTTTTTTTTTCATGCAGGAAATAATCCTCATTCTTACAGCTCATGTGATGTTATCCAGGTGCACTCAAACGTTCTATATTCCAGGTGTGCCCAGGCACCTGGCCAGCCTGACCCAAAACAAAGGTGGTTTCTTCAAAGCAGTGGATTTACACGGTAAAGTTATGCCACCACTTTGCATTTCTGTTATGGAATTGTTCAACTGTTGCTTTGAACTCCTGTAACCCCAGCCTGCACACAGTGGAAAAATTCTGGGTTTGCTTGCCTGTGCATGAGGTTACAGCTCACAATAAAGGGTTTGCTGCAGTTCCAGCTGAGTGTTCCTGTCTCCTGCATCATGGCAGGTTTTCTGCCTTCCTTTTGCAGGGATCCCTCTGGAGATTTGTTTCAAGGGTTTTGCTGATAGCGTAGAATTGGTATTTCCCAGGGCTCTACACTCCCTTTGCTTGGAAAGACTGTCGATAAAGCCAATACGCTCCAGTGGGAGCTTAGGTTGGATCTGGGCTCTTCGGTTTTATCAAAGGATCCCAGATTTTGACCCCTGATTTTCAAAATACTCAAAAATTTGCTGCTCGGTGAATTTGCCTGAATAATAGAGGAGCACAGTAATAACAAGGGCATTTCTTAAAGCCAATTTTGAATAATTCTGATTAAGAGATTTGCCAGCTGCAAAAGGCCCAGCCCCTCAGTAGCCACTTTTTACACTGAAATACCTTTTCACCACTGTGGTAAGATTCTCTTGAAAGTTATTCTTATAGTTGCTGAGGTATTTAGGAAGGCAAAGGCCAGGAACAGGCCTAAGATGACAAGGTCATTTTTCACTCCTCAGATGAGCTTGATAAGGCTGAATTCATCTCCCTGGTGAGTTCTGTTTCACCCAAAAATAGCCTAAAAGTTGACTGAGCAGCTTCACATCATCATGGTTCTCCTCAACTGCAAAAGGCTATAAATGCCCAGAGAAGCTGTGGCTGCCCCATCCCTGGAAGTGTCCAAGGCCAGGTGGATGGGGCCTGGAGTAACCTGGGCTAGTGGGAGGTGTCCCTGCCCATGGCAGGGGGTGGAGTGAGATGATCTTTGAGGTCTCTTCCAACCCAAGCCACTCTGTGATCTTCTGTGTTCATCTTTATACTGAATTCCACATTCTAGCACCCCTTCTCTTCCCTTTCCTCATTAATTTCCTGCAGAACTTCCAGGACACGTGCTGATAATGCCTGTTTGCCCTTTTTCCATCTCTTACCTAGTTTTATTTTCACCTGTTCACTTTCTCTTTATAGTGATTGCAGAAACTGTAGAAAAAAATTGTTAAAATAATACTCTTTTGTTTAGTATAGAGCAACTGCAACACAGGAAACCCCACTGAAGGTATAATTAAGACTAAAAGCCAATCCAGTATTTCTGTGACACCTGCTGGGAGTTTATCTCTTTTCACAGTCTTTCACCAGGTTTTCTTTCACAGCTGACATGTTGGTTGATAACAGAAATAGGAAATAAAGAGGAATGAAAGAGCCCTGTGCTGTACAGACTGCTGGCTTCTCTCACCATGAAATGCTCAATAGTGAATTATGCAATTGTTGAAAAGCTATTAGCAAACACTGGAGTTAAAGGTGGAAAAAAGACTTAACAAGTGCAATATTTTTCCTTCTCTGATTTTAAAGAAACATCTTCCCAACAAATAGAACAACTTACATAGCCATAAACTCATTTAAATCTTATTTTTCATTGCTGTACTTCTTGGATACTCCTTTGGTAACTGATTTCCTGCCCTATGCCACATGCTGTTTTCATTCACAATGGAGTAACAGTGCTCTGGGAGTGATATCACAGTATCATTGCACAGCTCTTATTGTGACTTCTCAAATTTAACATTCTGAATTACGCTCTTTGTTGGTTGTGTGGGGAGTTTCAGATCTGGGGTTCGATTGAAGTCAGCCTACAAGAAAAAAAAAAAAGAGAGAACAGAGCCTGGAGAACTTGGACAGTTTGCAATGTGCAGAAAAACATGGAAACCAAAGAAGGGCAAAAAGGAAAAATTTGACTATTTGATATATTCTTGTATAGGTGGAGGGAAAGCTTGAAATAAGACTTGTGTTAAGTCCCTGGTTTTTAGGTTTTGAGGTGGTGCAGGTATTTAATTACTGACACTGCCAAGGGATCTACCCTGTGCTCATGCTGGATGATCCAGATGATGCTGGATCAGCACGTGGTGTTGGCCAGGGGGGACACCTGGCTCAGGGCTGCTCTCATTTCACCCTCTGGCCACAGCTTCAGCTCTGCACCCATGTGCTAAAGGAAGTGCACCAAATACAAATAATTTCTAGTTTTTCATTCAGACCCAGGTTTAGGCCCTTCTAAAAACAGGCCAGGAACTTTGCAGTTCCCTGTTGTGAACTGTAGTTTTCCTCTCATGCCAGCACAGTTCCATCCTTTGCTGGGATAAGGTTTACGAAAACTGGTGTATGTATTTGTGCCAGTGTCCCTGTGCACAGAAATGATTCTTTTGAAGGGTTACGTAAAGATATATTTTCCAGAAGACAGAACAAATAGAAGGAATCCAGTTGAGTTACTTAAGGTCTGATCATTCATGGAGTGGAGCACTCTGAATTTTAAATGCAGATTAGAGCACTTGCATCCCACAGGTCCCTCTAAGGTTGCAGGCTGTGTCTGTGTGTCTATGCATGTGTTTAAGCATAAATTGAGCTAAGGACATAATTATATATGCTTATTCCCCCCTTTAGAAGTAAACTCGTAATTATGAAAAAGAAAGGGAGATGGAAGACATTCCTTTGGCAGTCAGGAAGAGAATATTGATTTAACATCTTTGCTAAGCAGACACTTCTTTTGGATTGCTTTTTAGCCTTCTCCGTAAAAAAAGGAGCTGGCAAATGGGTCTGTGGTCCAGCTGTATTTTCAGGAAGTATGGAAAAGGTCTCATTAGACTTTTGAAGAGACAAGAGGGAGATATTTATCATACACAATGGAATATTGATGTATTTAAATGTGCTGATCTAGGAGATTTTAAAAAATAGAAAATGCAGTCAAATTTTGCCTTCTTTGTAGTCCACTGAGACTGCACCAGGTAATATGTTGAGGAAAAACTTAGCCAAAAGCAGTTTTGAGGGAAACTATTAAAATGCAGATAAATGAAGATGTCTGCTGACCCCAAGAATCTGCATTCACGTGGCGAAGGTTTCATTACTCACACTGCAATGCTTTCTGAAGTATATTTTTGTATCATCATTTCCCATTTTAAATTCAGCTCTTAAATCCCAAAAGGGAATTAACTACCAGCCATTTGCATTTTAAAGGGAAAACTCAAACCTCAATAGAGTGCTCTGCTTAAGGCTCCTTTTATATAACTTAACCAATGAGCTGCATCTTGGTGGAGACCTTGGGGAGTCAACCAAGTGACTAGGACAAGAAAAGCCTAGACTTGGAGGAATAGACTTGGAGGAATCCTTGTAATTTGCTTCAGAAAATGCTGCATATGCTGATATCATTATGAAGCTCTCCTGCAAAATGGTGTTTTTCATTATTGTAGGGCAAAATGTCTTTAATGTTGTGGGGGAAAAGGGATCTTCAAGCCTTGGTGAGCTGGGAGGGGAGAGCACAGGCTGTTCTCTCTTCCTGTGTGTGAGGGGAAATCACAGTAAAATAAAGTTGTAAAATAAAGGGAGCAACTTTGAATTCAGCCCTTTGCAAGACATGAGAAAAGACTGTTGGAAAGTTACAGGATGGGGATTTTTTTTTTTTTTTTTAGAGATCTCTCAGGAGCTGACTCATCTTCTGAGAAAATATGATTGAGGAGAAGAACTGAGGGGGCTGTGCTCCGCCTCGGGCCATAGGTCTGGGGTGGAAGTTGTAGGCAGCCTACTCCTTCCCTTGGAGACACTGGGATTCATCTTCTCCTCACATGGCCCAGTTCCTTTCAGCTGTGTTCTGCTCTTTGCCTTTATTCACCTGACACTGACTTCAAATACATGTATTTCTCTATTTCTTATAACCACAGAACCTCTATCCCAACTTCTTGCTGCTGTAGGAGTTTAAAACTGCCAAAGCACTGCTACGTCTCATTTTCTTGTGGCCCCTCCAAAGAACTCTGTTTCAAAGGTTATAAAAACCCTGGAGCACAATACGAAGCCTCTCTCTTGAATGAGTTTATAAATCAATAGTGCTGGAGAGCCCTGTCTGTGTTTGGGGCATTGGAATAAAAAACTTGTAGAGTGAGTTTAGAGGTATGAGTTCCTGTGACTGTAACTTTGAGTATCCCACTGATTTTTATTTTTGTATTTTTTTCCCCCCCTAACTCTCCGTTGAGGACCGAGCTGCTGATTAGACAAGGCCCCTCGGTTGCTTCCCAAAGGTGACAGTGCTGGAGGGCAAAGCTGCAGGTCCCTGTGGCTCCTGGAGCACAACTCCTCCGTCTCCAGGGTGTGCATTTCCAGAACCTAAAGTAAATATTCCTGTGTTGAAATAAGAAGAATGACTGGGTGGTTGGGAGCTGTGAGGCTCCTAAGGGTGATTGTAACAGGAAATGTCTTAATATTTGTTTAAATAGAATGATGCAAACTGCAGCTTTCTGTGCTGATACTGGATTAAAGTGAGTAAGGAGGGGATTTTTGGAGTTATTTTGCTTCTAAGTGGACCAGAAAAATAAGCACTTAAAGGTATCGTGCAGCTGATGGAAATCTACAGTTCCCAGTAATTTGCATCATCAGGCATGATGTGTCTCCTAGACATTTTAAATTCCTTTTTGCCTGTTCCTGTGTCATCAGTTCCTTCCTCACACACCCTGTTGGTTGCAAACTGAGTAACTACTCAAACAAGTGATGGGGAGAAATAAAAGGTGACTTTGGTGTGCCATGAAAGAGCTTGTTAGCACAGGTTACTCCATGATGCCTGATGGAGCAGGCACTGAATCAGACCTGATTGTGGAGGGAGGGGTAGATTTTTTTACTGTTGAATTGCACTTATCTTCAAAGCTGCTGCAAATGATTCCACGTTTATTCAGCAGAAGTCCTGAGGTTTTTGTATTCCATGTTTTTCGTTGCTGTGCCATTTGTTAAGATGATTTGGCTTTTAATCTACCAATGAATACTAAATGAAGAGTTCAATCATGAATCAGATCTCTTCTTTTGCTTGCCAGTAACACAAGCCATTTTTATTTTCAATTTCAGGTTTCTTTTACAGTAGAGGACAAAAATAAATTATGAGTGAAAAGAAGTTAAAATTGTTCCTCTTGAGCAACTCTCCTGCATCAACGCTTAATCCTTCCATTATGTCTGATGTCATTAATCATTCTGCTGTAATATTTGACACACACCTTTGTGGGACAAATTAAGATCTAATATAAAAGCTGCAATAATACTGACTTATGTGGAACTGCAGCTAATTATAACATATTTGAATTTTCATCTTTCATAGAAGACCTCTATAAAATGAACCACCTTTCACACTGCTGAAATGAGACTGAGACAGGCAAGCAGATGAGGGGAGAGGGAAGGAACATCCAAGGACAACAAAAGGAATCTCAGCACCATAATGAGCCAATATCTGTGGAAAATATGCTCAGTTGGTGGTGGATTCTTTTTAATTGTGGGATTTTTTTTTTTCTCTTTAAGTTTTCAGATGGCTTTCCTACCACAACTGTGGTGCTCAGCTTATTTAACCTGGAGTGGTTTGGTTGCCTTGATACATGAACGACTGATCCTGCAAACTTCAGAGATTAAATGTCACTTCGTCTTCACAGGTGGCCTAGAAGAAATAAAGAAGACAGGATGCCATTGCAGGAAGATATTACAATGCAAGAGGCTGAGAGTTTACTGCATATTTTCTGCAATGCAGCCTCTCCTTCCTCTCTGCCCCCAGTGTCTTCACTGTGCCTTTATTTGTAGACCTTTAGACCTTCAGTTTTTTGAGTTCCCTGTGTCAGGGTCAGTGTTTGTGTTCAGCTCCTTGGAGAAGCATCAGGCTTTGCTCTGCCTTGAGATCCTGCCAGTGCCCAAAGCCTCAGATCCATCTGGAGAGAGATAATGAGCAGCATAAATTCCCAGTTTGTGTATTAGCTAAAAAGGAGGTTAGACTCTGCTATTTCTGCATTTGGGATCCTCAGTCTGAGTGTAGGCTCATTACTCTATTGAATTATATATCACAGGTAATTTCATTTCCTGGATAGTGAATCCTACAGATGTGCAACTCTATCCCAAAATGGACTCCTTATGTCTCTCAGACACTGCTTTTGCCTTGGGTAGTCTTCAGGAAAACAGTTAAATTCACCATGATCACTGGTTTTGCCCTGCATCTAGAAATGTGAGGAAATCATAGACTTTGGCACATTTTCTGGACGCTGAGATTCATGTGCAGGGTGTTGAAGAAGCAGCAGCTTCCTTTAGCAGCCATGCTCTTGTTGTGCTGGCCTTAACCATCCTGGATTAATGTATTTTTCATTTTCCAATGCAATGCCACCTTTTTCCTGTGCTGGTGCTTCAGCAAAGCAGTAATATCTCCAAACCTAAATGAAGGGTTATTTTGAAGTTTGTAGTTCCAGGAGAGTGGGGATTTATGCCAGGATTGTTTCCTTAGCAGTGCGTTACATGTTGTAGACAAGGATTGTGCTGCTAGAGATGAACACAGCACAAACTGCTCTTCATGTCTACCCACTTGAAACATCTCAGCCCACCTGTGTGGAGGCCAAATTAATGGCACTGTTTCAGGCATGGAACAGAGCAGTGGGAAAATGGCCATAGAGTTAAGGGTTCATAGATACAATGAAGGGCAGATTTTCTCCCTTCCCTGCCAAGCCTTTTTGAAGATGTTTTTGAGCAGAAATAGAAAGGCTTGTTGTCCACCACGATTTACTGTGTCACTTCCTTTTCACAGATTCTTGTGCTGCTTCTCCTCACATCTGCAATTATTCCTGCAATTATTATTTATCGCTGTTTTTATAGTATGACTCCACTTGCAATGCATCTGTTCTTATTTATTTTCCAGCCTTTCAGTTTCCTAAACTTCACTGTATTCCCATAGAAATCACCTTTCTGTTTCTAAGCTCCTGTCTGCCTTGTGTTATCTCTCAAGGCCTGGAAGCTCTCTGTGCCTTTTTTGTTGCCCTCTTTCTGTGGAACATCTTCCTCCTCTCTGTATATCTTAAAGCAAATTTCTCCTGCAGTTGCCTCCATCTCACTGCTGCTGAACTTCCTACGCCTTGTCCCCAGCGTGTTGTCCTTTGAGTCACAGATGGAAGGCTGGGCAGCAAAACTGCAGGCACCCTGGACTTCCACACAGAAATGTTGCAGCCAAATATAGATGTCCGATTCCAGAGCATGTTGGCAACCTTCTGATGTTATTTCTGGATTTGGAGAAGTATTATTTCCTACAGGAACTTACATAGCTGGATGTTGATCATGTTTTAGTTGGCTAATAACAGTTTTGCACTGCTTTGTGCCCCTCACACAGCCCTGGTGACAGGCAGAGGTTTTTTTCCAAGAGTTGGGGCAGTTAATCGTGTATAATTTGTGCAAGTTGTATACTGTATTTTTTCTAGAAGCGCTGTTTAGTATTTCTTATATTGCTGAATTATGTCCAGCAGTAATAATATTGTATGATTGCAGTACTCCAATAATAAGTAAAAAGGAGTTCTTTACTAAATCCCACCACATGCTGTAGTAGTTTTCTAACTTTAGTTTGCATTCTACCTCCTAAAACCCAGACTGACTGAACTCTACCTCTGCCAGCTCTTCCTTGCACATACTGGCACACAGAGCTAATGCAAATGATAGGATCTTCCATTTAAATCTTCAGTGAAGATTTTTAATTAAAAGAGCTGTATAATATTACAATTCACAGGCTAGATTGATTTTATGATTTTTTTTTTTTGTGGAGTTTAAGAGAATGTTGAGACTATTTGAAAACTTTCTTACTTCTCTGAACTCGTTCTCCAGGTATTGGCAGGATCTCATCAGTTTGCTAAAGTTGCTGCTCCCAGAGACTTCAATGGTATACCAAATACATTTCTCTATGACTTCTGTTTGCTCCTTTTATCTAGAGTTTAATATTACCCTCTCAGAGCACATTTTTGCAATCATAAATATGCTCTTTTTGTTTACACAGTCGTGGTCTTGCAAGTGCTAACGGGAACAAGCGTGTAAAATGGGATTCTTGGAAAGTTAACAGCAGGAAGGGTGTTCTAGGGAATGCTGCAGCATTGATTCAAACTGGTGCTGTTGTCACAGGCAAGAGACAAGTACCAGTGCTCACCTGGAAGAGATCTGTACACTGAATTAACCACAACCATTGAGAGTGCCAGCACACCTGCAGTAACCCTTTCTCCCATGTTGACAGCAGTCATCTGAAAACAGTCTTTTCTAAAGCCTTTCCATGCTGAAGGCCGTTGGGTATTTTTTCCCAGCTGCTGGAATGCCATTTGCATCTTGCTGTATCTCCATCTCCCTCCCTCCCCTCCTGCAGTCGTATGAATTTAGTTGCATCACCAAGGAATGAACAAGATCTGGTGGCTTAAACCTTTTTTTTTCTGGGGCCTTTTAGTCCTGGGAGGACTGATCTCTGTATGACAGGGAATGTGTTATAGGATAACATTTGGAATCAGGGCTGTCTCACTCAGGGTTGTGAACGTGAATTAATACTCACCAAGCACTATGTAAATATTAAAAGTATATTAATTCAACCTCCAATGAAAGCTGCTATCCAAAGATTTATAAAGAACTTGTACATTTTTATCTGAGAAGGAAGAAAAATCCCTCCTTTTCTCAAACAAGGGAAAAGCCTTACTCAGAATGTCTTGTTATTTACTCATGTATTTATTTTACACAATAAAATATTTACATTAAATGTGTCAGTTTTCAAAAACAACTTGTTACTTAATTTTTCAACTGAATTTGGCCAAGTGGAAAAGGAAATTAAATATGCCAGAGGAATGCAGTAAAAGAGATATAAGAGTTTTCAAATTGTGTGAGAAAGAGACTATAATAAATGACCAGTGGACTGGTCAGCTGTTTTAATTAAAACTGGGCTTATTGATCCATCATAGATTTGCCCCATTTGCAACATTTTGGCAATATTCCTATTTCAGAAAATAGCACTTGGAAGAGACACCAAAGAACATGGAAGCTGCAAATGGAAAGGTTTTATAACTATGTGACATTTTGTACTATGGTCTTTTTCCATCCTATATTAGCACCTCACATATCTTCATACAAAAAGGCATAGATTCTATAGAATCTATAGGATAGTCTATCCTGGTCTGGTGGAAGGTGTCCCTGCCCATGGCAGGGGGGTGGAACAAGATGAGCTTTTCCAACCCAATCCACTGTGTGATTCCATTATACTGCTTTTCTAACTTAATTCTTATGAGTTCACTGTTTATTTGTGCTTAAAAAACCCACCCTAAAATATATTGGTTTACATCAGATTTTTCAAGGTGTTATGTTCTTCAAACCAGTGGGATCTTTTAGCGGTTGCATCTTCAATGTGGGCATTTGTCATGCCTGATCTGATTGATGTACATTTCTATTGGGAAAACTAAATAAAGTACTAAAAAGGGGATAATAATTGTTCTGCACCAACGTGGAAGGACTGTGGTATCAGCAGCTTCTGTTGGTAGCTCTGATTTGTTCCCAAAAGGCTTATTTTAAATTTCTGTTTATAAGTAATGTGGTGAAATTCAAATAGCCTCAATGCAAATCTGGCACAAGTCCCCTTGGTTTTTAAGCCAGAAATGTGCCTTTAAATAGCGGCATCAACAGTGGCAGAACATCTGCACTGGAAGCAACCAGTGCCGTGCTCTAGTTGAAAGGAAAGGCACAGCTGTGTCACACCCATGGCTGCACAAACTGGAGATGGTAAATATGTGTCTGTTGTTTAATAAAAGTTTATGTTTTGCTGTGTTTACAGAGGTTGGCAGCACGTGTTGTCTTCTCTTCCAGGTAGTGCCTGGTGAGCATCCAGTGTTGGCAGCAGGATGAAGAAATTGATGATTATTATTCAATAGTTGTATTTTAAGAATATATATATGTACATAAAAGCACAACTGTATCATTGTGAACCAAGAAGGGCTGGGAACCTGCTGCTCACACCATGGGTCAAGGGCTTTAAGGAACCAGGAGGGGATGTAGAGCTGGTTTTTTGAGTGGGAAACCTTGTCGTTTTCTTTCTAGATGAGGAAAACTCGTCCCTTGGCTTTTCCTACCCCAGAGCCCCCTCGCTCACAGCAGTGCTGGGCAGTGTTCAGTCCACAGACTCCCATACAGCCCACGGCCTTTTCGGGTTAATGTCTGTGGCAGCCTGGGGTGACAAAGGCAGGGTGCCGGCGGTGACGCGGCCCGCTCACATCCCGCGACGTTTCCCCTCAGGGTTCCCCTCAGCTCCGGCCGCCATTTCCTGCCGGGGCGGCCCCGCCCTCTCCTCTCCTCCTCCCATTGGCTACCAGCGGCGCCGGGGCGGGCCTCCGTCCCATTTACCCCGTGGGCGGGGTCTCTCCGGAGCGCTGCGCGGCGATTGGCTGCTGTGGCTGTCAGTCGGCGCGGGGGCGGGGCGTGGCGAGGCGGGGCCCCGCGGGGGCGCTGCGGCCGCAGTCGCGCTCGGGCGGCGGCGGGTGATGGCGGCGGCGATGGGTTCCGTGCTCCTGCTGCTCCTGGTGCTCCTCGGGCCCGCGGCCGCGCTCGCCGGATACATAGAGGTGTGTGCGGGATGTCGGGGCGTGTGTGCGGGCGGCTGGGCCTCCCCCAGGGGTACCTGCTGCGCCGGCGGGAGATAAGCGGGGTTCAGGGTGTCTCGGCGGGTGTGGAACCCACTCCACCTTGTCCGGCCTCCCCGAGTCCTTCCCGCGGCGGAGGGTTCGCGTTTTCCCCGTGTTCTCGGGAAAGCCTCATCCCTCAGGCCTCTCACCTGGCCGGGAGCTCAGTCTCATCGGGATGCTCGGGGCTGGGTTTTTTTTTGGGAAGTGACCTCGGCATTCTTGGCACGGGCGCAGGAGCGGCGAGCTTCAGATGAGTCTGGAAGAGTGTTAAAAGGCAATGTCATAGAGAAAAGCCTCGGTTAAACGAATCCATTTGTTTATTGATGGATCCGAAGTAAATCTTCGGGTTGGAACTGGTACCTTGGCTTTCGGGGGAGATGCTTCAGCCGAGTGTAAAGGTTGTGCATTTCACATAGAAAAGGCTTAGATGCCTATATGTATAAATATCTATATACATATATATATATATATGCACACCCTTATACATATATAAACAGACGTATACATATATGAATATATATATATATAACTTTTGTCTATATGAAATATATACTGCATTTGTATATATATAAATAATTGCAGGGGGGAAATTCCAGCTTTGTCCCTAAAACCAAACACTCGTGTAATTCAGCTCTCTGAACAACAAGATGAGTAGGGGAAAATCTTGCTATTTTAAAAACTTGATGCTATAACCTGTGTATTAGAGGGAAACATCAAAACAAGGGGCAAAGTATGTGCTGAGCTCCAGACACGTAAATAGGGTTTAATAATCTACGCCTCGGTGTTGTTTGGAAATGCAAAACAGCTGCATCTATCTTGTGTAGGTTCTGGGTTATTTAGGGAGAGATAAAGAACAGGCTTGTGGCTGCTTGTGAATGGCTTGATTTGAGAGTTTACAGTAAATTTTGGCTAGCTTGGTTAAACAGAACATGTACCTTAGTGTGATGCAAAAATCCAAAGCCTTGAGCTGGCGATAATTCCTAATGGGCATTAAGCTGGGTTTGGATATTTTTAATATGTGCTGTGTGGAGCTGGTGTAGTCCGTGATTTCTACTTGTTTGACTGCTACTGAGGAACAGTATTCCTCTTACTTTGCACCAACCCTTGTCTTAAATTTCTGTAAATCAAGGGAACATGCTGATAACTGTAGAAGAACTTGTGCAGAGGTTCCCTCGTAGGAAGGGTGGTGGAGCTGCTCCGAGGGTGTGGAGCTCATCCCAGCTCAGCTTCCTTGGCATTGCCTTGATGGTGGGGACTGTCCTGGCTGCTGGTGTCACATCCAGTCCCTTCCACCTGTTTGGAAACTCCTCCAGCTGTAGGTCACTTCCTCCCTTACACTCGAGGCAAATTCGGCTGCCATGCACATCCCTCTGCTTATGGACATGTGCTATGAGATACCAGCTCGGAAAACATTATCTGTGGTTTTATTCCAAAACCTGGTGTCCGTGTGATCCAGGGTTTGCCAGTGCCAGGGTTTGGCACAGAGGGAGACCAGCAGTGTCTCAGCTCGGCTCCCCCAGCCCCGGAGAACAGGGGCATTGACCTTTTGGAAAAGGATTAAAATGAAACCATTCCTGTAATGCAGTTTGCATCCTTGGAAGGCACGGAATCCACCTTCGTCTGCTGGCACTGTGGCATTCTAATCCTTATTTTTGTTGCGTCTTCTCCCATTGTCTCAATGGTGGGGGACTGGGGGACTGCAGCTCTCGAGAGAGAGCTTTTCTCAAGAATCTCTCTCGATGCAGAGCTTAGGAAGCAAAATGCTTACTCTTCTTGGGTTTTCCTTACTGGATTTTATCAGATAATGTGAGAAAAATATGCAAGAAATTGATTTTTTTCAATAATCGAGCTGCCGTTTGAAAGTTAAGGGAAGCAATGTCTGCAGTTATTAGTTGAGTTGCATTGGCACGGTCCCATTAGGTAGATTTTCTGTCTTGCGATTATCTCCCAGTCCCTGTCCCTGGAACACCCGCTAATCTTCTTATCAACTACAATTTGTTTTTCTTTCTCTCCTGTACAGAGCAAGGGGAGTGGCAGTTTATTTTTCCTTTTAAATTGTTGGTATCTGAAGCCTTGAAAAGGGCATTCCCAAGGGCTGTTCCTGGTGACAGTCAGTCTCCCCTTCCAGATCCTGGTGTGTGGATGGCAGATAACCTCTGACAGTCTCTCTTCCAAATGAGTTGGAATATAAGAGCTTAGAGAAACCGTGGATCCCAGCAATTGATGTTTTACTTTAGGGTATGCCTGAATTTTGCTTGTTTTGCTTGTGAAGTCCCAAGGAACCTCAATAGGACACTGATGCCAACTGGAAAAAGAAAATAAATCTATGTTAATTTGATCTGTATTCCAATGATAAACTACTTCTGCTGTGCCCTCAAGGCCTTTAGAGATGCAAAGTTTCTTTTTTATCACTTGACCTTTTCGTGTAATCAAATCTGAGGCAATGCAGACTGGATATTGCTTTTTTTAATCGCATTTGGTCTTTTTCCAAACCTCTTCTCCATGCTTACATCTGTTACCTGCCTGTTTGAAATCACCAGGATTTGGGGTGAGACAAAAAACAAGGGTGTGTTTTGCAGCAGAATTTCAAGTTATTATTTTTGTCTTGTATTGCTCAAATTCTCCCTGACAAAAATATCAGCCTTGTGCCATTTCTGCAGACCTTGGGGACTTCTAATTGCCTGCTGCATCGAACAAAGAACTCCACCTAGGGAAATTTCCACTTGGTGTTTGAGTCCTAGTAGAAACAGCTCATGAAAATTCCAGTCCTGAGCCCGTGGCCTTTAATTTGCTTTCAGCTCCTAAAACTTCGCTTCCCAGGGTTAGGAAATATGCTTTCCTATGAAGGTGATTATATTCAGTGGCTCTTCTGAGCCCCAACAAAAGCTTCTCTGAGGCAGAGATGTGGAAATAAAGCAAATCTGATACTGCAGAGACGCTCTGGAATTTCTGCTGCGTTGTAGGATGCCACGGGAAGGTAAGCTCTGCTCTTTGGAGGGAGCCTTCAGCTCTCCTTGTTTCACCTGTGAAATCATTATCAGCACTGTTATTTAGGCATTAATATCTCTACCAGGGATCGAATGACTTTTTTGTTAATGTGGTCGTTGCATCACCTGAGTTATTCAAAGCCTGTTCTGTGGGTGGCTTTAACTGTATTATAATTACACACTGAACTCCTCCAGCAGTGGGAGTGCAGGGATCGGTGTGCACCATCCGTGTGCTCTCTATCACTTGTGCTTCTCTCTAGATGTGGCTTGTAAAACTTCTTTTGCTTTTCCCTGTTTGTTCGTCTTTTGGAGGCGTACGGACTCAGTCTTGGAAACACAAGTCACTTTGGCTGCAGCATCTGCTTCTACACATGTACTTAAACCAGAGCCTCGTTCCTCAGTTGAAAACAGAAGAGAAATGCAGCATCCCCAGCTATTCCTTGTTAGAACACAGAGTCTTTCCCTCTGTTTCTCCACTTGGGTGTTTCAGACTCTGCTCATTAACTCCTCAGGCTTCCTGAATTGACATAATCACTCAGACTCTTGCTCTTGTGCTTCTCCTGTCTTGCAGTAAAACTTGGTGCGATTGATTTCTAGTTCAGGTGGTCAGCACCTCTGAAACACGGGGCTAATTTAAGATGATGCTCACTTTTAATTGGAACACTTCAAATACTCACAATGGCCTAGAAACCCTTCTGAGGAGGCTCCTGATTCAGAGCTGTACTTGAACTCGCGACACTGCTCCTTTCTTTTTCCCCCAAAGTGTTGTTTGCACCCATGATGGACACGTTCTGCTTTCTCTACCTGCAGTGAGTTTATCATAGGCAAATGGCATCTCCTGCCCCAAGTTTTACCTGCTGCTTATCTTAAATGGAGTCCTTAGGGCTCTATGCCCGTACATTAACTATACAAATTTTGTAATCACCATTTTGATATTTTCAGCTTTTTGCTGTAGGTACCAGTAAGTCTCAGGTTTGTGGGGAGAGGAAATGGATTGACAACATTGTGCAAAGTCTGAGAGTAACTTTTCCATATATATATTTATTTATTTATTGTATGCTTACTAGAGTGAGTTACAAAGGAGCAAGAAAGAACATATGAGTGGAGTAAATTGTTAGGTTTGTCTTTATTGTGGATTAACCAAATTTACGTACTTTTTTCCTTCTGGTTTGGGAGGGCTGATGGCTCCTCATCCGATACAATAGGGTAAAGGCAACTTTAGCATGTTAATAGTGTTACTCGTACAGGGCAAGTGGTGCTTCAGATTAGGTGCTGTAGGGGGAAAAAAGAAGTGAACCCTCACTCCCCAGGAAGTGCACAAGGAAAAGTGCTTTTTAGGAGAAATAATTTGACTGGGTTTGGTTGTTTGTTGTTTGTTTGTTTGTTTGTTTGTTTTTTTAAGAGTAATTTCTTAATGTTAGATTTGACTTCTTTTTAATTTATGAATTTCTGCAGCTGTAAGAGGGAGATAGATATATCTATACATATATACAAACACACAGACATGGGATATATATACACACATTTCACATGGAGATCTAGCACGTGGATAACACTATTTTTTTTTAACTCACTCGGCACTAGATTTACCACCTTCACCCCCATCTGCCTTCTCAGTTGGAGTTAAATATATATTTCTGCCTGTGTGTTCTCTAAGCTGTACTATCTCATGTGAGAACATGGAAAACCCACGTACCAAAGAAGACAAAGTCAAATCCACTTCTAGCCTGGCTTTTAAATGTCCATAAGTTCCCATCCTTTCTCCACAGTCTTGAGTTGATGTTTAAAATGCAAGGTTTAAAATGCAAGATTTCATCCTTGCATGCATTTGTAGTTTTTCATTTCAACTGTAGACGAATGATCAAAACACCAATGTTCTGCAAATGGTGTTAAACTAATCTTTCTAGAGCACAACCTTTATGTAATGAGGGGTCCACCTGACCAGAAGGGCACGTTGCTAAGCTGCTTACAGCTCTTCATTTGGAAGTATTACAAGGATGGTTTGTACACAGCCAATGGGGAAATGACTGTGTTCCTTATTCTTGAGAGTTCAACCCATATATGTATTAAATTGAGTTATAACTTTTTGCTGTCGTGTTTCCTTTTGTGATCATGCTCATGTATAAATTTATAAATTGCAGACCTTCATTTTGGTTTGAGTCCTTGGTGGCCTCCTCATTACTCTTGACCACTGTGCACAGCCAAATGTTGCTGCGCTCCGTGGCATTTGATGTTTTATTTCACTTTCCATTTTCACTGGTGACAATGGGAAGTCAAATCACATGTTGGCTCTGTGTTTCCTGTGGGAGAGGACTGATGGGTGAGGCATGGTCCAGAAAGCCTTTTGTTGTCTATTCCAGGGAGAGCTGGTTCCTGAACGTACATAGGTGTGTATTCATCTGATTTGGAGATCAAGGCTTGATCTCTCCTGGCCAGACTGACCCGGTGGTGCGTGAGGTGGTGCAGCTGGGGCACTGTGGTGTTGGTGTGCTGGCAGTGCCTTCACTGGAGCTGGTTTTTCCCCTGCTGATTTTTTTCTCAAGGTTACTACATTGGGCTGTGCATTTTGAGCAGGGGTTTGGGGGAATTCTTAGCTCTCAACCTGCAGATCAGTGTCTGCCTACAGAGTTTAATCTTCTTTGCATGGGCTTTTCCAGGTGATTCCTCTTCTGAACCTTTGAAAGTTTCAGCATTACTTCAAGTACAGGATTTCCTGCTCAGGTGAGCAGTGTGGCAGGTTGCTGTGGCTAGACAAGGCCTTCAGTGATGAAGCAGGGTCTGAAGTTGTTATTCCATGCAGTGTGTGAGCTTCAGAGAAGCTTATGGAGGAGACGAATCAATAATAGTTTGGCTTGGATGGCTTCGCTGTGCTTTGAGACTAACGGAAAATCGTTATGAAATGATGACTTTGAGTGCAAGTTTGTCAAGCCACCAGGCATGAAGGGCATTAAAATTGCCAGCCATTAAAATTGTCCGCCCAAAAAGCCTCACAAAACCCACAGAAGGTGGGAGGTGCCCCCTCTTTCCTGGTTGTGGTGAGGCCCGAGTCATCCATCGCAGCGTTCTGGTTCCCCTCCTGGCAGTGTGACGGATCCGTGGTGTCGTGCCGAGGTGCAGGGGATGATAAACCTGCCTCAGCACTCGGATCCCAGGCCCTGGCTCCATGACAGGGATGCATTTAAGTAATTTCATACAGTAAGCTTCTCTCTAACAAAATTACAGCAGAGCAAAGTGTACTTTGATCCAGGTCAAGGACGGGGACAGGCAGACACGCACAGGCACACAGAGGTACACAGGGCTGGCTGGGGCCTTGCTTCCACTTGGCTGTGACTGTGGGTTGATACTCAGCAAAGTTTCCATTTAAGAGTAACCAATTGTCGTCTCCTTACTGATGGCTTCATGTTTAAATAAAAGCAGTGTTTAACCTTGAAAGTTCTCTTACTCATTCAGGTCTCTTTCCCTCGAACATTTTCTGCTTAGGATATGTTTTCAAATGTCTGAGATGTTCTGAGGTGTGGGTCAGGGAATTGGTTTTCTTCAGTTCTTTCATTAGAGTGAGTTCTATTATTCTGTTAACTCTCTACTGTAGCAGGGGCTTGCATTTTCTCATGCAGATGTTGTGCCTGGGTTCTTTAACCTACCGCCTCAAAGCTCTAAAAGCAGCCATTGAGGAGAGCTCAAAAATCATCTGACAGTGATGATGTTGCAGAGATGAAACAGAGGTTTAGTAAACTACTTGGTATTTTCCAGGAATTACCCTATGCTAATTTCAGAACTGAAATGCTTAAATCAAAAGCCAAACATTTGCATTTTTAATCTTTGGGCTTTTCTTTAAAGGCTCTTACGTTATTTTTAGCTCCAGCTCCCTGCCAAAAGCTTTGTCCCTTTCCTTTTGGATTTTGAGTTGATGAATCCCACTAGTTATGATGTCATTGCATAGTGTGAAATGACAGCAACAAAAAGAAAAAATCTTAGCAATACCATCTGTTACAATAAATATTATGCACTCCTGTTAGATTCCAAGCAGATTTGGATTCCATATTCACAACAGAAGCTGCTCTGCTTACATTATGGTACCCCCCAGCATAAAGCCTGTCACCAAATTCTCTATATGGTTCTGGATTTGGCATGACACATTGCCAGGTCTAAGTTTAGTAGGGTTTTTTACTGGGGTTTAATCTTCTCCCAGTCATATCAGGACTAGTAACTTGCCAAAACTGGTCTTTGAGGAATCTGCATGAATTAGGATAATTCACTAATACCAAGCTCTGGTTGACGTTGGTCGCTGGTTGTCTTACAGTAATTGTGGCTTGAAATAGAGAGGGGCAGATTTGCTTTAATCTGCTGAGTATTCCTCTCAAAAGATTAAATGCAAAATGTTGATTCAAACCTGTGATGGGAGTTCCCAGGGAGTGTATCACCATTTTGATGGGAGGCTTCCCCTGCATAATTTATCAAACCCCTCCCTGAAGGAATTGAGTTTGATGCTTGTGTGTGTTGCTGCGAAAGAGGGAAATGGTGTCAGGATCCAACAGAGCACGGAGCCTGCGTTACCAGACTGGGTCAGAGAGGAATTCTGAAATAGGGCAGTGCTTGAGTGTGGCCTGAAATGTGCTGCCTACCAGGAAAAAGGAGGCTGAGGAACTGGGGAGGGGGCACGTTATCGGGGAAGGCAGTTATTACTCCTGAATGGAGCAGAAAGCTCACAGCTCCGTTTGCATGGGGAGGAAGATTTAAGTGCCTCTGAGTAGTTGGAGTTGCAGGGTTTCAGTAACCGCTTCACTTCCAGAGGCTTTCAGTGGAGCCTCAGCACTGGAAATGTCAGGCAGTGGAGGAGGTTTTTCCCTTGGTAGCTGGTCAAAAAATTGGGATTTTGTATTTGCAGGGTATTGGTGTTTTAGAGCTCAGCCTTTGGACACGAATGGACGTGATGCTGTGGCTTACCAGGGCAAGAGCCAGACTTGATGGGTTCATGACATGAAGTTATGGTGCTCCTGTGGGTGTGTGAAGCTTGGGCTTGGGACAGAGCATTGTGTCACAGCAGGAGACTCACTGGAGGCTTTAAAAACAGGGAAAAAACCAGTGTTCCTGCCCCTGTCACTTCTGATAAATACTGTCTTGTTCAAATTGCATCAATACTTGCCCTGCAACAAAGCCAGTCAGTATGTGGATGTTGTGTTTAGGGCACAGTCGCTTTCTCGGAAGCAATTTCCCAATCCCAGAGGCAGAAATGAATGGCCTGACAGAGCACGGGCTAGATGCAGTGGAAGGGTTTGCACTGCTGTATTCCTGTTATCCACAGCTGGCTTTGAGGGCTGGATCACAGCTTGGCACTTGCTTCAGTCCCTCTCCTTCTGGCTATGTGCTTATGATCTCATATTTATTAATATTTTCATAGTATGGATGTACAAGGTGTATTGGAGTTTGTGAATAACAACTCACTAATCGCAAGAGCTGAAATCTATTATCTGCATTTGAATCCATAGTGCTGTGTTTTATCTATAGTGCTTTTTATTAATCCTTCATTTTAAATCCTTTCATCTTCAGGTTAAAAGACATAAATAAACGTCCATCAGCTGATCACCTCGACATCCTTTTGCCTTCTCTCCCTGCCCACCCTTCCCTCAGCATCCTGGCTCCCAGGAAGGTGAACTAGAAGAGCTGTATTCCTCCTGTAGCAGGACTGTTAAACGGCGGGAAATCTTTCAAATTTGCTTAGATGGAAAATCTGCAGCACAGACAAAAGGCATTTTGAAGTTGAGGCTGAAATTCTGAGGTTTTGGTTAATTTGTTGCGCTCACTTATACTGAGCAAGCTTTTGCAAGTGGCTTCACATGGGAATTAGTGTGATGAGGAGAATACTTTTCAAAGTATAACCGTATGGAAGGCTTTGCCCAGAGCATCTACGGCATGTTAATGCCTCCTTTCACTGCAGGGCCCCAGCAGAATGCAGCATTGTAGTCCCTTTGTAAGAGATGCTGATGGATTTCAGGAACATTGCTGGTCTGAAATGGCCACTGTCATACTTTGTGCTCGTGCAAACAGTTGAACTGGGTGCTCCAGACAAGTATATTATGGAGACACCCACAAATTTCATCTGTGCTGTAGCTGAGACGTGAGGAGCACTGTTTTCCAAGACCCTACATGGCCTTTTGCTCCAAGCAAAAGCAAAGATGACATTACTTCATTTGCTTTGCTGTCCTTGTTTTCAATTTGGCTTTTTGAGCTTCATGTTTTTGAAGATTTTTGCAAAAAGTTGCATTGTTGTTCCCCATTATGTAAGTGGCTGATAGCATTACTCATAATTTTCTGTTATTTAATAGGCTGTGATTCTTACATGGATTTTGATCTTATAACTGAGGGCATGACAAACATTGAGCCACAGCTGGCAGCAACATTAAGTGTCTAAGATGGGTTTAATGTGCTAAACTTTGAGCAGCTCTTCCCCTCGTGGGTGAGGTGCTTTGTCATTTAGAGTTCTTCATTTATTAAGAGGATGCTGCTGTCCTGCTCTAAGCTGCTTCTCAGGCCATAGCAGCGGATGGAGCTTTAAATACTCCAAATTGAGCAAAGCAGAGGTTTTTTGTTTTGTAATATTTGCCTTGGAATGAGTTCTGCACTTTGGAGTGGCTCTTCAGCTCCATCTCTGAGCAGCACCCATCTCACAGACTATATCTACAGGATGGCATTCTTCACTGATGAAGAGGATTAAAATAGTCATTCGTGGCTAGGCATTGCGAACGAAGATTTGGGAGAACAGTCATTAAACTGCAGAATACACCACGTCATATAAAGTACAAACTAAAGATGCAGACAGGCTGAACGTGCTGGAATGGTACAGTCTGCTGGAGTGCATCAGGATGGGAACATCTTTAACTTGAGCCAGATTTCAGATGCTCATATCACAGAAAGATGAAACTGGGGCTTAGTTTGCATATGGAAACTCTTGGCCTCCTGTCTGCAGATACTTTCGTGCTTTCATTTTTCTCTCCTGTGTTTGAATGGATAGTTGGTCCCCTCTGCAACTTAAAATCATGTGCTTGGCACTGTTTGTTAGGATACTTTCTGTAGTGAATTAACTTGAGGAACAACTCAAAGCAGAGAACTCTTCTTACTCTTCCTTCCTCTCTGGTTTAATATTCTCATCCCTTAATTGACAGGTATAATTATGAAAATACAGACAACCTCTAATGTAATTTTATGACTGAATTTTCTCCCTTTCTCTTTGTTGTCCAGGCTTTAGAGTTGCCACAGAGCCTTGACAGCCATGAATCCATTTTGTGCTGTTTGCCTGACCTGTTTTCCTCCTCAAACAGGTGCTACAATCAGATTCAGAAACTCTCAGTGAGATATTCTCAGAATGTTCCCAGCCTCATAACACAAATCCAGGTAGTACGAGTCCCAGTAATTCCCTGGGAATTGTGCAGGGAGAGGCAGCCTCTAGCATAATTGAGGCATAGTCTGGTAAAGAGCTCGTTTGGGCTCTCAGTGGTTTATTTTTGTTGTAAGATGTCCAAAGTAAGGATATGAGAGTGAGGTATGTTTCTGGCTCTCTCGTGCTGTTGCATCATCAGGCTGTAATTTCAGCACAGCTTTTGGGGGTGCTGATGTGTTATGATGGGAGACATCTGAATAGATTCCATAGGGCTCATCCACAGCTGGGGCTTGCCAGATCCTGACAGAGTTAATATTTGCAGCTGAGATGTGTGCACAGCCGTGTTCCTGAATTTAAAAAAAAACCCTCAGTGGGCCATGCCTGAAGTCAACCAGTGAAACATAAAACCACCAGTCCCCAGGGTTAGAACTTTATGCAACATTTTCATCCTTTGACTTTGGGAAAGCGGTATTGAAACGACTGAGCCCATGGCTAGGAAAATGGTGAGTGACTGATTGCATCAATACTCAGATCAATCTACCCTCTAACCACTGTCCCAGTGATGGGATTTGCATGTGAAGTCAGCATTTCCATTGCTATGTGTCTGCTTGGAGGGTCAGGGAAAGCAGAGCTTGGTTGGAAGGCTGACCATTTCTTTCTTTTTCATTCAAATGTGTCTCACGTTGGACAAGAGCATCTGAGCAGGCATCCTCCCCTGTCTGATAGACTTTTCCAAGCAGGAAAATAAAGAGTTGTTTGGAATCCTTGTATTGGAAATAACACATCTGGAAGGTTTTCTCTACAGTTCCTCCAGCTGGAGAATACTCAGTCTTTATACCAAAAAAACCCACAAGCTGCTATGATGGACAGCCTGGGCAAAGGGTCTAAAAAAATTTAAAAAGTAGTACCTTTCATAGACCTGGAAGAAGAATTTCAGTTGAGGTGATGGAAGATCTGGGGTATAGTGGCTCTTTAAGTCATAACTAGATTGTCTAAAACTGTTCTGCCTGCTCTTTTTCAAAGAGCAATTTCCCTCGCTGTTGCAGAGCAGGCAGTTTTTGCTTCCACCTTGGTAATAAAGCTTTCAGCACCTGATGGTTTTGTGCTTCAGAGCCCTTAGTGAAGTGTCACATTCCTTAAAACTGGTCAAGCACTCGACCATCAGGTAGATGCAGCTGCAGTGTGTAAGTTCTACCGCTAATCTTTTGGTCAATTGTAGTTCAAATAAGTAGAAAGAAAAGCACTGTGTTCTCTACCTTAACTTGAATTTTTCCTACCTTACCTTCCAGAAAATGCTTAAGGAAACCTCAAAGAAATAATGGGTGTCAGTGTACCTAGAGTTCATTCTTCCCACTGAAACCTGGGAGAAATTGTTGACACGTTAAAATCTCATTTTACCAAAGATAAAAATCACCTCTCCTGTTTTGTTTTATTTCCATGCGTAATCTTATACAGCTCAGTAGAGTGAAGAGCTATAAAATTCAGCACAAGAAATTCAGGTGTTCAACATCCAAAGCCAGTTAAGTGTTCTGCAGTCCTGAAATATTGGAGGTTCGAGGCTTGCTTCTGTCAGGCTTGTTTTACTTTCTGGATCAGCAATTAGTAAAGGGGATCTCAACCCAACCATCTTGAGTCTGTTCTATAAATTACCACTTAATTTTCTAATAGCATTAAGCAGCTGTTCTAAGCAGAGCTCTGTTACTTCCCTTAAAGGAACTGGTTAATACATCCATTAGAGTTCCAGTGTTCAAGCCTAACTGTGCTGTGGTGCTGTGACTGTTAAACCCCAGCTGATAAATTAATGCTTCAGAAATAAAATGCTTCTAAATTACTCAGGATTGCTTTTAAAGAGGGGAAAAATGGAAATCCAGTAAGCCATTTCTGACATCCTTTACTTTGTGTGACCCTGCTGCTGACAGAACTTTGGGGTTCAGAAAGCTCTTTGTCATTTGTCTCTCTTATGTCAGACTGCTCAATTCAGGTGTTGAAGCTCCAGGGGATAGATGGGAGTCCACCTCTCATCCTCTGCTTTGGAAGAAGGAAGGAAATTGTGAGATTTGAGCCTGAATTCTGCTGATAGTCCCATGATCTTTCTCAGAGGTGTTTGTTTGGCTGTGGGTGATAAGCTTAAAAATAAACAAGTCAAGCTTTTGCCATCAGACCCTTGGAAGTAAGAAGTGTTCCTCCAAGCCATCTTCCCACATTTCAGCCTCTTTCCTATTTAAGTAAGGTAGTGCTTGGCATTCTTCATCCTACCCTTAGTTAGGAGTTTCTCCCTCACCTTTAGTTTGCCAGCACTGGTGGAGGGAAGCTGGCAGCCTTTCTCCAGTTTTATTGCTGTTTACTGGGATCAGAAATAGCAGCAGTCAGGAAAATGAGAGACTGTTTTGATGAGAATTTGAGATGGTTTTGCTTAGTTAATTCTCTTGCATTTAGCCGTAAGTGGTAGGAACTTTTCCTAATGAGCAGCTGACTGAAAACTAAACTTTCTTGGGGCAATGTTTGTGTTTGAAGTTTTCTATTTAAGGAAAAGGATATCATTTACTGTAGCTGAAGAAACTTATAGCATCAGTATAGGAGTATTTTAAAGCACTGATTTCTGCACCCCTAGACATTGAAGGTTGTTAAAAGATTTTGGTATGTATGTGAACAGTCGTGCAAAGATGCTTCATAACAGGCCATGAGCACTTCTCAGAATAACTAACAGGAGGAGGTGTGTGGGAAGCTGTGTGGGGAGATGGTTTTGGTTTAAAATCTCAATTTCCATTATTTCCTAAGTAGATTTACTAAGAGCTAGAGTTAAGTTACCCATCCTCAGTAACAGGTACTAACTGCTGACTATTTTCATAGACCTGTAATTTACAGAAGTAACCTGTGCTTTTGGCTGAACTTAAAAAGTTTGAAGTATAAAGGTATGCTCAATTCTTACACTGAAAATGGCGAGGCTGTTCCATCATTTTTTGGTAACTCGTTAATTTTGGTCTGGATCAGGATCCCCTTGGCAGAGCCCAGGGAGCAGCACAAGGACGAAAAAAAAAAGCCCTGTATTTTAGCTGTGGGTTTCCCATTTTCAAAAGATGGTCATTAACATTCTTTGGAAAGCCAGGACTTAAAAACCTCGTGGTTTCCTTGTCCAGATATGAAGTTTCATCTGAACTGTTTGAAGGACAGAATTACCAGTTAATTTGGGCTGGATTTTGGTGGTTTTTTTCCAGAAGATTGTGAATTTAGGGGTGGAAAACAAGACCTGCAGAGCTCCAGTGCAGTCAGAGCAAGGCCTGGTGAATCGTTCCTGTGAGCTGGAGGAAAGTTGTGTATAGCCTAATTGCAGGACTTTAAAATCCCAAGGAAGTTTTGTCATTTATGTTCCAAAACAATTGCACATAAATAACCGATCTGTGATGCTGGACAACATCTGTAAAGGGAGGGACACTCAAACCAAACCCACGCTGCATTGTGAACTGCATTCCTGCTTGTTATCCTTCCTTTATCTTGCATTTTTTTCCCAGGTATGTTTTCTTGCCACTTGAAATTCTCAGTTAAAAAACGCCCCTCGGTTTCCTGCTTCGCTTTTTGCTTGTGTTAGATAAAAACACAATCTGTGCAGCTTTTTTATCTGGAGTCAGTGAGTGGTCAGACACGTGGGTAGAGCGAGGAACCACAGGTTCCTGCAGTGACTCTTTTGTACAGCTTCACAAGATTTGTAAAACCAGCTTTCAGCTGTTTTCAGGGAGGTTTTGGTTTCTCCCCTCCTGAAATGCTAACTCACTTTGGGGCAGTAGTAGGGGGGTTGTTTTTTGCCTGCCTGGTGTGGATAAGTCATTCTCTCAATCTCCTCTTGGCCAGTTTTGTCCTCTGTGAAAGCCAGTGGGGAAGCTGTATGGGTGTGGGAGTTGTGATGAGTTTTAGTCCAGAAGTTATTTTTGCTTTGAACAAATTACTTGGAAGTGATGAAAGATTTTCTAAAAGTACTTTCCTGTCTATTATGGAATCTGTATCCTGGTAACTACAGTGATTATATTCCCTAACTCTTCTATAGCTCAAGTGCCTTAGGATGGCATAAACTCTCTATTGAACCATGGAGAAAATACTTATAAAATAGCTTCTCTCAGCACTCCTCCACATGTGCTGCTGTCAGAGATGCCTCAGTGCTATCAACAGTGATGGTTCTTTTCAGTCAGCTCAGTAATGAAAATTAGATCTGAGAGTTAAACTTTACCCTAAGTATGAAACACTGTTAAGCCATAGCTGGTGTCCTTAGGTTTTGGGTTGGATCTCCCTTCTGCTCGCCCTGTGGCTATTTTTTCATAGACTTTTACTGTGAAAGCATGAACTTGCGCTGAAGTTTTTACTTGCTGACTGGCTAACAGGACATCTTGGGTCCCTGTGCTTCAGATGCCCAAATAATTAATGTGGAAAAGCAGTAATTAGTCTTGCTGTGCAAGACAGTGATGGCACAGATTGGAGGAGTTGAGGATTAATCCAAGCTGAGCCTGCTGCTGGATGACCTTAGGCAAGTCACTTGACTTTATGCCTCAGTTTAGCCCAGTGATAAATAGGCCTGGCTCTGTGCTGAGGTAGGACTTAGGATCATGCTGTAAAAAGGGAACTTAAAATAGACCATGTCCGTGTTCTGCTGCAAAGGGAAGGAAGTGGCTGTGAGTGGGTCTGTCTGACACAGCATGGAAATTGTCCCTGATGTCCTTGTGACGTGTGGAGGGTGGCCTGACTGACAGAACCTATTTGGACCCAGCTGTGCCCTGTGTGAGGATTAGTAGTGGTGTAATAATTGTCTTCCTCTTCTCTTGCCCTGCTTTTAGGTTGGGTTAGTGTTAGACTGTCCCACTCCCAGCCATTACACTCAAGTTGTACTTTTGAAAGCTTGAGGCCCAGGAATTAATCTTTTTTTAAAGGACACAGTTCTGGGTACAGTAACATTTGTTCAGGGAATGTTCCAACCCAGTTGTTATGAATTTTGTCTCTCCAGGGATAGAAAAGAGGATGCCAAAGGCAACCATGTTACACAAGCAGCTTCAGGAAGCTGAGGCAGTGCTGAGTCGTGGCTTTACTGGATGTGATCAGCACTGCAGCAGCACTGCCTGCAGTGTGCCATTCCCTATGGAATGTGCCAGTTCCCAGTGCAAAGGTCTGGCAGGCAGATTATGTGCCCAATAACTCGAGTAGGCCAAGTTTATGGAGCGTGATAAACTAGAGGAGGAGGGGGAGATAATCTGAGACCTCCTAATTACAAATTCCAAGTCAGGGACTGGGAAATGTCATCTTTGCTCTTAGGAAGACAGAGGAATGTGCAAAGCAGTAAGGAATGCTTCGGGCTGCAGCAGGTCTTCGTAATCCTGGGATTGCTGTCGACACATATGGAAGGATGTGGATTATTGTCACTGAACTTCCGAGTGCTCAGAGCTGCCTGTCAGCCATAAACAGAGGCATCTAAATATAAACTGCACCCGAGTTACTGCAGCTCCTGCCTTGGCTCCCAGTTCTCTGCTGGTGCAGAATCCTCTGCCACAAAAGTCGATAAAAGACGAGCAGATGAGAACTCCACCCCTTCCAGCAAGTTAAAGCAAGTCAAAGACTGCTTTACTGAGATTTCTGCCATTTAAATTCAAAAGCAAACACAGGCTGGTATTATCAGCTCACACCAGATCTGCCTGCAGACAATAATTCTTCCTGTCTTGGACCCCTGCCCATGTGCATTATTGTAATTATCAGCAATTTAAAAAAAATAAAGCAATAAAGCTAGGATGAGCTGCTGGGCTGTAGATTTACTGCCTGCTGTGTCAGGCATTCATTAGCCTTCCTGGGTTCAAGCCACCTATCTGCTGAATAAAAGCAGGAAGAAAAGCTAAGGAAAACAAAGCATGGAGCACCATTTGAAGCAGGAATTGAGAGCTCTGCCTGTGTTTAGAAGTTACAAATCTAGGGGAATTTCAGGTATTCTGTGCAGAAGTCGTGTGTGAAGTCCCTCTGTCAACTTCCCTCACTTTTTAACTGGAGTGTTGGTTTCCTGAGTACTGGAATTAATTCCCAGGTGAGGTTCATGGCAATGAACATTAGGTTTAAAGGCTGTGTGGCACATTGTGACCTGGGAAGGCTCAGCTCTGCAGTGCCAGGCCAGCTGTTCTGCTTCCAGAGGCTTCGGTGCTGTGACTGCAGCAGCTCTTCATTTTGATTTTGATTTTGCAAAGGGCTGGCCTCTCCTTATGGAAGGAAAAGTGCCCATGGACATCAGCTCTGGAGACAGTGGGGTGTGCAGTCAGGCTTTGAAGCAGTTGCCTTTATCACAGGATGTTCTGAGTTGTAAGGGACCCACAAGGATCAATTCTTAAGTGAATGGCCCATACAGGGATCAACCCCCGACTCTGGCATTATTAGCATGTTGTTGCACAAATGTCCACACCAACTTTTCGGCCCAGAAAGTGCAGAAAGTTGGAATACTCGCCCATTTAAAAGCAGCAGCCGTCAAGGGCTGTGCTCATAGGAAGGCTGGTTAGGTAACAAAGCTCATTTTTATATCAAAGGAGCTGTTGGAATTCCTCAGTGATTTTGAAAGAGTTCAATTTATATCCTCCATATCTGTGGGTATTGCACTGACATAGGGAGAGTTACAGTGTTGCTCCAGTGGAATAGGAAATGCAATTAAAAAAAAAAATCCAGAAAAACCTCTTTCTTTCTCAAATTAAGAGAAGGTGGGCAGCACGATGTGTCTGGATAAAGACTGTGCTGAACAGCCTGTTCTGAAGTCCTCAGGTTGTGGTTCATGTGCTCCCTGATTTAATAAGCAGTATTGCTTGGGGGGGGACTTCACTTAATTAAAAACAAACAGCACAAATCATCTTCTCAAGTACTGCCTGACATGTTTTGTCAGTGTAGCAGCAAATAGTTGTGGAATACATGTAACTCTTGGGAGCAGGAAATGTGATCCAACCTGCAGAGTCCTGCAACAAGCTCTGCATGGGAATGCCCCAAGCAGTAATTAATCTGTTCTCTGGCCACCAAGTCAGTGCAATTCTCCATGAGAGCTTTCCTTCAGCAGCTTATAAATTCTAGAAGCTGGAGTTTCAGTCTTAAAGCAGCTTAATCTTCTGTGGTTTTATCCGGAGAACTGCTCGTGTGTTGCTGCAGAGGAAGCCTGATAGAAAGCAGGGACAGTAGGAGTTCTCCTTAGCAGGCTCTTCATCCTTCTTGACCTAAAATCCCATCCACTCTGTTTTTGCTGGAATAAAGGCTCATTCTGGCTAATCTAATCAGATGGACAAGGTTATGGTCGTGTTTGACCTCACTGAAAATGCAGAATTCGCTTAAATATGACATTTTGCAGATACCTTGGTGCTATTAAGGAAAACTCTCAGGAACTCATTTCTGTGAAATAAAATAATCAGCTCCTCTTCACAAGAGAAACACTCCAATCACTCTTCCATCCTCTAGTCCCCAGTAGCATGCCAGAAGGCTTTCCTGAGTAGCAACATTCCATAGGGAGCTGGATGGACAGCGTGTGAAATGTGTTGTTGTGGGGTTTAACAGATCCTGGAAATAAAAGGCAAGGATCATGGTTTTCATGTTTAAGTCTTTATAAACCAGAACTGCAATAGCATTTTTGAGGGCTAGATGTGAAATATTCCTTATTTTACTAAATAAATTCCTTATTTTACTTTCATCACTCCTTTGGGATGGGGGATACTTGCAGGAAGAACAGCCCTGACACTTTTTAGCATATGGAGCCAACCCACTGTCACAAGCTGAAGAGGCGAGTAGTAACTAAAAACTGGGATACTGGGGCAGACACTTCCATCAGAGAAAAAGAAGATTTAGAGGTTTGAATTCCAGTGTTTCAGGACCGTAAATCAGGCACTGCATGACAGGGTGAGGAATTTAGCTGACATTAACTGGCTTGAGATTTATGTGTTTGTGTTTTTGGTCTTGAAAGGCAAACTGGGTTACAGAATTATACAAAAGGCAGAGCCCAGTTTATCATGAAACATCTTGTAAATGCAAGTGCCATTGAGGAAAGTAATGGTTTATGGAACAGTCTTTCCCCAAATATCATTTGTCTTGCTCTCATGTTATGGATGTGTATTAATAGGATAATAGCTACTAAAATAATGTTCACCGAGGATGTACACAACTGGATGAACTCTCCTCCATCATGTGTGTGTTGCCCCTCCTGAGCTGTCAGGCTGCTTATTTAAGGGATTGAATCGTTGCTACCCAGCACTACAAGAAGCAGCTGCTTCCATTTATGGCTGGGAAATTCCCCGAGAAAAATGTGCTGTCAGTTGTTCATCCCTCTGCAATGTGGAATGGGTGAATTCTCTGAAGTACTAAAGAGCTTAACTGAGGACGTGGCTTTATCCCAAGCTTCGTGCTGGTTTACATGTTTCTCAGCCCTCCTTTTGCAAAGTGATGTTTGAATGTAGCCCGAGGGATCCACTTCTAGGTTTGATACCTCAGTTGTGGGAAGCAACAGAAAATTACTCTGTCCCAAAAACTTGTGTAGGTGACTTTCCTCCCTATTTAAATGTCAGTGTTAAAGGTGTGGCCTCCACGGGTACCGATGAAGTTTGTGGTGCTATATTCTCTCATTACAGATTAAAATACTAAATTAAATAATTGATGTGATTGAGGGCTGAAAGGGGATTGCCAGTGGAGGAAAAATTGAAGCCCATCGCTCAAAAATCTTACCCTGCAGGTCATGGGGTTAAAGAATCAATTTGTGTATCTCAAAGTTCATTAATTCACCCAGCAGTGCAATCCAGGAGAAGATTTCTGCCGTTTGATTAAAAGTGATGAAATCAAGCAAGTAATTAGTGTCGCTTGTTCAGCTGGGAATTGGGGCTTAGCATGTTATGGTAGCTACGGCAACAGCACAAGCTGATATGCAAAGTATGTGAGCAATCCAGGGAGGGGAATGGTACCTTTGCAGGGAGCAGAGGTGACAGGAGAGACGGCAAAAATAAACACGGGCTCCAGCAGAATGTAAATAGGGGGTGGGCATGATTTCAGGAGCTTGGTATGTGTTTGAACAGGAGCATTGCTCAGGCAGGGGCTGTGGTGAATGGATTACTTATGGATGTTTCTACACCTCTCCTGCTCCAGCAGTTCCCTTGTTTTGCTGCAGACTTGTTAAGTTTGCCTTGATGAAAACAGTTTTTAGGCATCAGCAGTGCCAGCAATCTCCAGCCATAGCATGTACATTTTATTCTCTTTTGATACCCTTTATTCTTTCAAGGGTTAATGCTTCCCGTGTACTTGATCTTGCATTTCTTTTGGTTCTTTTCCAAGGTTGGATCTTGCATGTGGTTGGAGTGTTGTCATAAAACTGTCTTGTGGATTGTTTCCTTTAACATGTTAAGTCTTGTGCTCTCTGGAAAGTGGTTGTTGGTACTGAAGTGGTGTTTGTTTGGAGGGAGATGAAAAGGGCCTCCTACAAAGTTTGCGTGTGTTTAGAGAGTTAGGAAGGGTCATTCTACATTTCCGTCTTTCTTCTGAAATGATACACCAGGAGGGAAGGCAATATAAGAGTCTGCACTTGTAAGAAATTTATTAAGTGGTTTGATTTCTGAAGGAATCAAGTTCCCCAGCCTCAGTGTAATCCAGAACTCCTCCTGCATCTGAAGTACATAACTGTTGTCTTTTCCTTGGGACAGAGAGTACAAAAAATGTACTCACACTAAATTTGAAAATATATGTGAATTTGGCAGCATTTTGATACTGGGACAATGATGCCAGTATCTGTTATATATAGTTTAGTATTTCATTACTCTGTGATCTGTGCTAAAACATGCTTTCATGAGCATCTCTTGGTTGGAAGGGTCAGAGTAAGTAGAAGCCACTCTGTAAGACTGTTTCTCTTAAGTGATGCGCAGTCAAATAGTTCTTAAAACTCAAGGGGTCATTTTTCTGCAGGTAAGACATGAATTTATGCTTTTGTGCCTCAAGTTCATTTTCTCATCCGAGCACTGGTGGTGTGTTCAGCACTAAACAATCCTTGACTCTCTGAGTGTTGAAATGTCTTATCTCCAGGCAGTGAGATAAGAGGAGGGGGGGAGAAATGAGCTAATTATAATGGAGTTATTCTTTTTCCTAATATCCAGTAACTAGGAGCTGCACATTGGCAGTTGAATTCTACCCTTTGGTCCTTCATTTGCTTTAAGCATACACGTATTGGTATGAGATGATGGGGGTCTGCAGGCAGTAAGGAGTGAACAGTGCCCACAGTAATTTATGCATTTTTGAATGCATAAAAGTTAAATATGAAGGCAGGACTGGTGGCCTGGGGTTGTGCTGCCTGCCAGGGAAGAAAGCAGCTTAGGGGCAGCACTGCCCTGCAACCTCTGTGCATTGCTGTTTCTGAGCTGGAATAGTTGAAGTGGATTTCATTCCCTTAAAGAGCTTTTGGTTTAGGAGTTCATCTGGTTTTTGCCTCATGCCTCTTCCTTCTCTTTTACAACATCTAGTAGTTATTTAGGGAGAGCACATTCAGCTCCTGCATCCGCTCGGTCTCCTCAGAAAAAAAACAAGCCTGCAATTCAATTTACTCCCCTTTTTCCTCTTTTAGTTAGCCAGCAAGATTTCAGAAAGGGACCCTGACCTTGTTTTTATTGATCAGTCTGCATTTTGACCCTAATGTGAGCTGGAGCTGTCGGGTTTTGTCTGCCGGTGCAGGCTGGGAAGTGCACAGAATACACAGCTCCCATGGGAATGTACTGAATGGGACACAAGAGGCTTTGAAGAGCTGGTTGCCACAGTTGTTTTTCTGATTCAGCACAAATCATCTTTACTTGTATGTTTGAGCAAGAATTTTAGGTGTTTCTATCCCAAATATTTGATGATATTGGGAGAAACACATGACTTCAAACTCTGAGCAGGATTCTTGCAGTGGGACCCAGTTAGTAGTATCTTATGTGTAACACAGAGGTGTTTCTGCCAAAAGTTATTAGTATTAGTTAGTTGTAAGGTTTTTCAGACATCAGTTTTACCCTTTGTGGGCACAGCCTTTAACTGCGAATTAATCTTGGTTTAGGTAAGCTGCTATTTCAATAATGGAAATAGAGTTTGGGAAAACAAGCACTAGGAGTGGGCTCAGCATCTTAAGGAATGTTGTTACAAAATAGTTTGCAAGACTGCCGATACTCTGGATTAAGCAGGAGCTGTCCGAGATGATGCCGGACGGCTTCTGGTTCTTGGAGTTCTGCCTTTCATCAGACAATGCAATCAATGTGTTTTGTTTTCCTTTGTGTTCACAGGCCCTTGCAGCCAATGCTGGGACAGGGTTTGCAGTGGCAGAGCCTCAAATTGCCATGTTCTGTGGGAAGCTAAATATGCATGTCAACATCCAGACTGGGAAATGGGAGCCTGACACTTCTGGAACCAAGAGCTGCTTTGGAAGGAAGGAAGAGATTCTGCAGTACTGCCAGGAGGTGAGTTTTTCTGTGTGATCCTGGCTCTTCACTGCTGCAAAGGAGTTGGTTTCCGATTTAGCTGGTCAGTGGTAAACTAACCCTGCAGGAGACAAGATTGCTGTTGCCCAGCTCAATTCCCTAGGCTGTTTTGCTGAGTTACTGCCCAGGGAGGACACAACAGTGGGATTTAGGAGCTACCTCTGACTTAGATCAGCTTATGCTGCCATAAGAAGGTCCTTGGTCTGTAAGTCAGAGGTGTCCTTATCTGTGTTTGCAGGGCCTTACCCAAGTGTTCTGCCTCTGAGCAGGTTAACCAGTATCTGCTCTATGTGGTACCAAATGGAACCTGACACCTGTCTCAGTGACATGTTCACATCAACCAGAATATTAGAAAGAAAATTTTCATTTAAACGTTGACAGTATTTTAAGCTCTTTATACTTTATTGCAAAAGATATAGTCTACTTTCACTGTGCTCCAGATATGCTGTAACATATTGGCCTTGATAAGCGTCTTTAATTGCTCCTCTGAGCTGTCAGCCTTGTAAAATACCACAAGGAATGTAGTTTTTTTTTAATGGGAAAGGGACAGAATGCACCATGTCTGGACTGAAAAACTTTTAAAATGGTTTTACAAGGCTGATATAACTGGGGCTGCATTTGGTTTACGTAGTAGAAGCCTAAATATAAGTCAGTGTCTGGACTTGCGAACTCAAGCAGGACATAAGGATCAAATGAATACATCATAAATGGAGCAGGCATGAGGAAACCTGAGGAGGTGGGTGCGTGTTGGCTTGACAAGAGATGAGAGAGTCTGAAGATGCTACTAAACCCTCTTTGTTGGTGATTGCCCTCTTCCAGAGGATTTTGTACTGCACCCAAAAGAATGGAACAGATAAATCTCCTCCAAACACAAATACTCCTCTACTGCCTGCAAAGCCAGACCCCTCAACTTAGTGCCAGTGAGGGTTCTTGCCCCTGACCTGTCTATCTCCTGCCTCACAGAAGTGATGACATATTTCCTTTCCCAAGCCCTGTGTGACAGACAGCTGGGAGCTTTTTTATATCTTCAGCTGTCCTAATTTTGATCTAGAGGAGAGTGTGTGTGTCCATGTGCAAACTTGAGCTTGTTTCTATGTAGAGAATCAACCTCACCACTCCTGGTAGGAGCTGCTTTGCACATTCTGTGTCCTTTCTGGAGAGAAACCTCTGTGTGTGTGCTGTTAACAGATGTACCCAGACCTGCAGATCACCAACGTGGTGGAAGCCAACCAGCCCGTGAGCATTGACAGCTGGTGCAAGCGTGGGAAGAAGCAGTGCAAGGACCACACTCACATCGTGGTGCCCTACAAGTGCCTGGGTGAGTGCTGGGGGCTGTGCATTCTGTGAGAGGAGCAAGCAATTCCTCCCAGGAACAACTCAGTTCCTAAGGGTTCTCTCATATCAGGTTGCCATTTCCACATCCAACTTCCATGTTTTTCTTTCCATAAGATGGAACTCTGCCTTTCTGGAGCAGATTGACAGCTTGATAACAGCTGTGGTGGGATAATGGTGCCTGGCATGAGAAAGAAATTCCCATTCTCTCTGCAACTGCCATAAAAACCTGAAGGCTATTGTATCTGAGTATCACAAAGACACTGGGCTTTAATACTCTGATCCTATTTTTGTGGAGCTTTAATATTTTGTTGCCTTGGAGACTTAAATGCTCAGTGTGCTCAGGCTTCCTGCTGTGGTCTTGGCAAGAGATCTCTATTCTATTTCAATGACTATATTTAAACTTTGCAGTTTCAAAGAGGCCTTGCTTCTTGCAGCTGTATCCCATGTCCCCACTTTGAACTGTGAAAGAGTAGGAGATAAACTGTGATGGACTTCATGGTGCTTTGGAGAATGTCCCCACCCACTGGAGTCAGGCAGCGTGTGTGACTGGTTTGCCTTGTGCTCCCTGCCCCAGGGGTGGTTCTGACGCTGCGCTGCTCCGTGGCTGTGCTCAGGACTGAGCTTGGTCCCAGCTGGCTGAGTTTTTTTCAGTCATCCACTGGAAAAGACTTGTTCTATAAGAAGTCTTAGGAGAGTCTGATTGCTGGGAGCATTCATTGGGAACCAGTTTTCATAGTTGATATCCATATCTCAGGTTAACATGTGATTTGACAGAGGAGAACATCAGCAAACCTGCAGAACCATGTGGGTACTTTGTCCCGTGTTTTATACCTTCCACTACACAATCATAAAGCATTTCATTAAACATGAAATTTAAGGTGGACACACCCTGGCAGAAAGGTGCTTGTCTTTATAGATGTGGAAATTCAGGTTTGGGAAGCAACCAAACCCAGCTGATTATACAGAGAACTTCTGATGGAAATAAGGATGAAAGCAAGATCCCTGGATTTATAAGGAGTCATCTCTTTCAGAAATAATCCTCCCCCAAGCCTATTCTCCAGCTGAAAAATAAGCTGATTGTAGTGATGCTGCCCTAAAATTTGATAAGCATTAAACTGTGTGTTCAGGTTTTTCATGAACTGTGTCTCTCACAGTGTGCATGATTTGCACACCCCAGCCTGGGAGGCAGCTTTGCTTTTCAGATGCAAGCTGCAAGTCAGGAGTCCACGTCTATAAAGCACCTTCTCCTTTAGCACTCCACAAATTGCTGGTTGTAAAAGGATCTTGTGTTTCTCTGTGATTATAGTCAAACTATGGGATTTCATTCCCATTCCTGCTTGTGTCTTCCTTGATGCCTTAATGCACATTGTATCTTGGGTGGGATATAAACATACCATGTTTAACCCTTTCTGCTTCCCTTCACCAGAGAAAGGTCCTTTGTATTTCAAAGGTGAAGAGGAGAACCCAAAGCCTTCTGCCTTCAGTCCACAGAACCACAATCTCTTGGTTTTAAAGTTTGCTCAGGTTTAGTTTTCTTATCAGGAGCATTTAAACTTTTTTTACTTAACTTATTAAACTGATAGGGAAGGAGAAAAGATTATTAACTCAAAATTCTAACTGGGCTGTTTTGAGATAAGAAAATGGGGAAAATAACATCTCTCTTAGTTTAAAATGTAACTAACTGCAAAGGGATGACGAAGGCCAGTTGATTCCATTATCTTCAATTGTCATCAGATAATTGTCCCTAAACTCTCTTTAACTTCTCTGTAGAAGCGTCCATGAGCCTTCGGTATCAATACTGAGGGGTTGCAAAACACATTGGGTGTGCAGAATATTTAAAATATATTTTGACAAGATAGTGTTGAAGATTGATTGAACAAAGAATTGTACTCCCTGGAGACTGTGAGAAAAGGCCTTTGACTTAAAAACCTTTTCTCCAGTTTTAACAAATGATTCCTAAAACTGCTGGTCATGTGTGCAGGGAATGTTGCTTTGAAACAGTTGAAGATCTTTTCCTGATCTTCTTAGAGTATCTAGTCACGCCCTTATTTTAAAATTATTGAATGTGGCATTTAAATCGGCAAGAAAGAGAGAAAAACCTCAACTTGGAGAAAATACCGTGGTTTGGATCCCAGTGTTCGCTGTGACTTCTGGGCTAAGAACAGGAAGCGATGCTCACTTAGTTCTGATCCTTATTTTCCATGTGTTGGTACCACACTGAATGATGATGGAAATTTAGGCTAAATAACTTTTAAGTCCAACTAATACAGAGTCTGTAGAGCAGACCGATTCTTTCTCTCCCATCTTCCTCAAAAGCAAAAGTCTGGTTTTGGCACAAAGATTGTGCCAGAGTTTCCTCGTACTGGTGAGGTTGTGGTTTTCTAAATGTTGCAATACAGCGTATTTGCTGACTCGGGTTGTACTCTGGTTTTTGGGCTGTACAGTTTTTATTTTTCCAGCCCTCTGTGTTTTGTTTAAGGACTGTCCCAGGCAGGGAATGTGCTGCAGTTGATCCTGAATTAAACCATCTGGAAACAAAACAAAACCAAACCAAACAAGACCTGCTCAGATACTGAAAACATAGATAACACTCAGGGCATATAAAAATTTCCAGGTTGTTTCAGCAGCAGCCAGTGTGTGAAGGAGCTTTGATGTGATGCAACTCATTTAGAAATAGGGGATTAAGTGGTTTGAAAACTTCTGTGTGCAGACACAATCTTTTCAAAGACTTGAGTGAAATCTCTTCAGTCAGTTCTTTTGGTTCCTTGAACAACAGTTTATTAACTTGCACTGTAAACTCTGCCTTCAAGGTCAGCAGTCAGCCCCTATTCCTGGTTCTACCGTGGAAATTCAGACTGGTTTTGTGTAGATTCTCAGAGATAATTTTCAGAACTGATGTGACTTGTTCCCATTAGGAATATTCCAACCCTTCAAGCCACATGCACGATGTGTGCTCTGGAGGGGCTCTGATGGTGGCTTTGGGCAGGTGTGACCTGTGTCTACTGTGTGTTTTTCAGTGGGTGAGTTTGTGAGCGACGTTCTGCTGGTGCCCGAGAAGTGCCGGTTCTTCCACAAGGAGCGGATGGATGTGTGTGAGAGCCACCAGCACTGGCACACTGTGGCAAAGGAGGTAATGCAGCTGCTGGAGCAGCAGTTTAGTCTGCACTTGGATGCATGCAGTGTTGGAGCATAGCAGTGTTTATCTCTGGGCTGTTATTCCCATGTTCCAGTCAATGGACTGAGGCAACAGCAAGGAAATAAATGAACATTTAAAAGTACTCAGGTGACCCAAAAAACCTGTGGAACCACTGAGTTATTGTTCCCTCATGAAAAGCTGTCCTAAGTCGCTTATCCAGATCATGGAGCTAGGAACTGAAATCAGCTCTCTGGGATGCTGCTTTAACCAGTGCTTCATCCCTCTTTCCAGGGAGCTGCAGTGGGCATAGCATAGTTCCTGTTTTTCTTGCACATTTTACTTTAATGTACCTGCTGCTGCTGGGGATTTGGTTGGGAGGGTTTGCCTGGGAGCAATCTGAGTTTCGTTGGGACTGATTAGTGGAGGTTTTACATAAGAGATGGATTATCTTCTCAGGATAAATCCAACCCGTGGTTTTGGGATGTTTTTTTGGTTTTTTATCTGACTAGCTAAACTGCTGCAAATGCTCTGCACACCCATTTGAAGCTGGGGTAGTAAAAACAGGATCATGACAAAATGTACATGTTTTCTATTTTGTAGAAGCAGCAATTGTAGAAGCAGCAGCACAATGATCAGTTGTGATGGTGCTGAAAAAGATGAGGTTAAGGATGTTCCAGTTAAAATTCCTATTTCTTTAAAATCCTGTGAGCAAAGACCTCTCTAAATAAAGCTGTACTAGAGGAATTGCCTTTTAATTGAGGATAAACTTGTTAATGTCTAGCAAATTGAAAAATCATTTGTTTTAAATGTAGTTGGAGAACTTTTCCAGCAATATTTGGCTCATTTAAAATCCTTGCTGTAACAAAGCAAAGCACAAAAGGGTTCTGATGTGCATAATAAAGCTTTTCTTACTTCATTCTTTACTGAGTATGGCAAAGCCAAGTATTTCCTTAACTTGAGAGGTGTATAGACGTGATGTCTGATCATAGTTTGCGTTTAACTTTTTACTTGAATTATCTGATTGATTTTCATCTACAGCATGTTAAAATAATCTTGACACAAAGTCCATCTGAGCTATTATTCACTTACTCCAGTGTAAAGTTTAATAGATAACGTTTAATGAATCAGCTAGCCCAGAAAAGCAAACACCCGTTCTGGTTCTTTCAAGTGCTCTCTCCCTTGAGTTGGCACAAAATGTTTAGCTGTTTCTCCTGAAGTTTACCAGGCTGACAAACCAGCACTTGTTGGGGCCAGGGTGTGATACATTAACGGCAGGAAGCTCTGAATCTGGGAATTTTCTGGGGATTTTTTTGCCCTTACAAGTTTCAAATCCACTTTCCTTTGACGTTCACTCCTAGGTCATATGTTGCTGTTGTGTTTTTGCTGTAAAATTTAAACCATTGGTCACATTCTTGGGATCTCTGATAGGCAAACTTGAGGTTTATCCAAAGGAAGGGCACGATGCTAAACTGACCTGGCTGGGCTCTCCTTTTAGGCCTGTCTGACAGAGGGGATGATCCTGCACAGTTATGGGATGCTGCTGCCCTGCGGGGTGGACCAGTTCCACGGGACAGAATATGTGTGCTGTCCTCAGACTAAGGTTGTGGATGAGGCTCTGTCCAAAGAGGAAGAGGAGGAGGAGGAGGATGAAGACTATGACCTTTACAAAAGGTAGGGTTCTTTCTTACTGGTGTAGGTGTTACCACAGGCTGCTTGGGAATATTTCACACAGCAACTCCCTTGTGCTGAGGGTTGAGAGAATTTCTGTGCTTCTGAATTGTATCCTGAGCTTGAAGGAGCCTTGCAGGAGGACAAATGACTTTTTTATTACTGGAGGAGCTCAACAGCCCCTCTCCCTTCATCCTTGGACAGAGAAAGTTGGGGTCACTCAACCTGGAGAAGAGAAGGCTCCAGGGAGACCTGAGAGCCCCTTCCAGGGCCTAAAGGGGCTCCAGGAGAGCTGGAGAGGGACTTAGGACGAGGGTCTGAAGGGACAAGACACAGGGAATGGCTTCCCTCTGCCAGAGGGCAGGATTAGATGGGATATTGGGAAGGAATTGTTGTCTGTGAGAGTGGTGAGGCCCTGGCACAGGTTGCCCAGAGAAGCTGTGGCTGCCCCATCCCTGGAAGTGTCCAAGGCCAGATTGGACGGGGCTTGGGATTGGGGATAGGGGAAGGTGTCCCTGCCCATGGCAGGGGGTGGAACGATGTGGATTTGAAGGTCTCTTCCAACTCAAACCATTCCAGGATTCTACAGCAGGCACCTCCCTCAGGGATAGGCTCTCACTTCCTGAGGAAAACTGATGGGGAAATTCAAGGAAATGAGAGATGTCCTGTTGCTGTGGGTGATGGGCCAATCAACAGTCACTACCTTTATTTTTCTCATCTCTAGTGTTTCTAGAACAGTTGGAAAGAGAGTCATTATTCTGGTATGTCCCTGATCAGCCTTAACTTTACCCTCTAATATAACCATATCCTTCTAGTGAGTTCCCTACAGAGGCAGTTGTAGAAGACTTCACAGGAACAGCTGTGGAGGAAGATGAGGATGAAGACGACGAAGGGGAGGAGGAAGAGGACGTGGTGGAAGACCGTGATTACTACTATGACAGCTACAAGGTGGATGATTACAACGAGGAGACCCCCACAGAGCCCAGCAGTGACAAGGCTGTGGCTGAGAAGGAAGTGAGCAGTGATATGAAATGTAAGACACATTCCAGCATCCAGACCTCTTCCTCCCTTGGGATTATCCCTGTTGGCTGTCAGTTAGTGATGGGGTTTTGATCAAGTCAATAAATGCCACATGGAAGTTTTATTTGCCAGATAAGTTAGCAAACAGAGGAAAGGTGATGATGCTTGTGTTTCAAGTGTTGAAATTAACTCTCGAGAGCACGGGCCATATGTTTGCAGATAAACAGCAGTTCTGCTGGCAAGGAGCCCAGTGTTTGGCACGCTGAACAAGCACCTCCACCAAGGTGCAATGATGAGTCAGAAAAACCATATCTGTGAATTCTGGAAAATCTAAAAGAGGCATTTGGGGCACACCATAAGTTTAAAATCCCTGTTTGGGGGTGATTATCTTGGGTTTGGTGTTTTATACAAAAAGGAAGCTAGAAGTGGGCCATACTCTGCAGAGATGGCACCAAGGTGCTATCTGGCTATTTAAGAGTGAGAAACATCCTTAGTGCTACCTTTGCATAAACACTTCTCTTCCACAAAAGAAACTCAGCAACCTGGCCCAACTTTGTTCTATGATAATATATCCTTTGTGCATTATTAAGATCCACTGCAGCTTTTGTTCGGTGGTCAGTGCCCTCACAGAGGGTTGATGGCGTGGTGCCTCAGTTATGTGATGTCCTATACTTTGTGTGTAGAAGTGTCTGTAGAGGAGAGAGGAGGGAAGAGGGAATGAAATTCAATTAGCTCCAGATCACTGAATCATTGCCAGCAGTTCTTGCATCTTTTTGGTAAAATGCCAGCATGCTGCAGATAATTTTACTTGCCGAAACAAGGCTTAGCTCATACGTGTCCAGGGCTGTTACAGGTCTGCAGGTATTGAAAGAGACTTGGAGTAGTATGATTGAGGTGTCTGTTTTGGGGGTACACTGCTTTTTTTCTCCTAGTACCACAAACAGTTGCTGATTTATACACAGTATTTGTTCTCTTGCCTCAGAATAGCCCAACTGCTATTGCTGGCTGACCATGAAGCAATCCACGTGCCGTGGCTGCACGGAGTTTTAATATTTAGCACACAGATGTTTCAAAACTTAAAAACTGAGGCTGGCATTCCTTTTGGTTAGCCTGCCTTTTCCTGTGCTCTTACACCTCCCCTGTGTAAGATGTGGAGTGTCTGTCCAGGCAGAATGCAGCAAACAGGACATGTTGGGATGCTTTAATGGACTGTTCCATCACATTGGTTTTATACAGTGGAGGATCTCCCCCTGGGGCACCCAGGGCATAATGCTGTGCCATCAGCAGAACAGATCCTTGCTGTTCCGGTCCCTGGCTAAAGAGAAATCACCAATGAGAGCTCCATGTTGAGAAAGAGTGAGCTGCTCAGCTCACTCCAAAGCACCATGTGCAGGCACCTCCCTGACATTATGATGTATGCTTTGGCCACGTTAAGCCCCCCAGAACTGACAGAAGCCCTTTGGTCACTGAAGAATTTGGAAGGAGAGGGATATTTATAACTGTTCATTTGTGTTGCTTTTGGACTAGCCTCTGATGTCCCAGCACCCCAAAGGCCTGGGACAGAAAAATAATTCTTTTGAGACAACTAATTTCTCCATTCGTGTCATTCCTCTGAAAGCAATTCTGCACCCTTAATATTGGTCAGAATGTTTGATCTTGAGTCTCAGGCCAGGGAAAAACTGGGAGACTCTGATAAACATTTCCTGCTGTTGAGGCCAGCTCTGGTGCCCCAGAGGAAGGTGTGAGGCAGAGCCACCCCTGCGTTGTGTAGGTCACTGAGCAAGGCCTGTGCTCCTCATAGCTCACGTTCTACCCCATCTCCACACAGCTGTCTGCTCCCAGGAGGCCCTGACAGGGCCCTGCCGGGCTGTGATGCCTCGCTGGTACTTCGACCCTAACAAGAGAAAGTGCATTCGCTTTATATATGGAGGCTGCGGAGGCAACAGGAACAATTTTGAGTCAGAGGAGTATTGTATGGCTGTGTGTAAAAAGATGAGTAAGTCCTGCCTCCCACTGGCCCTTTGCAGCTGGCCACTGTCTGTCTGGCGTGTGGTGTCTCCTCCTCCTTGCCTGGGGCAAGAGAGGACCCGTCTGTAGCTTCTCCCTTTGGTTCTGGTGTCTGTCTCTTTGCAGCAGTCTCCTCCTGTCTCTGCTTCCCTAGGTCCGTAGGGTGATCATTCCTGGGAAAAGTAGCTTTCACCATATGCTGTCTGTGCTCCCTGTTGGCTTGCAACTCTTGCCGAGGGCTCAGCTGTCCTCTTCAGGTCTGAACCTGGGACCAGGGGCTGTCTCTGACCTTGCCTTTCTTTCCAAAACAAATGAAAGGAAGCCCTTGCTCCCCCTAGTCATGTTACCATGCCTGTGTTTGACCAGTGGGTCCTGAAAAGCAGGATGCTACTCACTGTTCTCCTGGTAATAGGCATTTTGTTGCTATTTTAATTTTGGAAAATATCAGACAAATAGTATAGAAATCAGGTTCCCAGTTTCAGCTCAGTATGAAATATGAATCACGACTCAATCCCTGTGTTTTTGAGTGCTTGAGGTTTTTGGCACCCATTTCAACTGGCTTTTATGTCAGATGATAAAACTACCAAAAACATTTTAACCTCCTTATTAATCTTATTGTTGAACTCCAGCACTTCCACTTCAGCTACCATTAAAGCTTTTTGAAAGGCTTTTTGTGTTATCTGGGGCTTGGCAGCCTGACTATGCAGCCATAATCCTGTTTACAAAATGAGCTTCATGCAAGCGCTTTAGATTGGGCTGATCTGACTGAGGCAGGGAAAGAAAAGATGCGGATGTCAGGAGCTTTTGGGACAAAAGTTTGTCCTGTTACAGAGGGATTTGGGGTTGGGAAGAGGGTTATCTGTGTCCAAGCCTGGTTCAGAAATGCCATGAGCAGGCCCAGAATCCAGCACTGATGTGACATTGTCCTTTGCACACAAAAGTACCTGTGTTGTATGTTCCCACTATTTTCCCCCAGTTAGAGGGAAGGTGGGTGGATGCAGGTGCGTGTTAAACTCTTCTCCTGTGTTAATGCTGAAGTGCCAGATTATTTTTTTTCCGAAGCATGCTCTATTTCAATGAGGTGTTGGAGGTTTTCCCCACAAAATAACTAATACGGATGAAAGGTTGCCTTAACTGTCCCTTTCTGCCCTCCCTCAGGCAAAGGGCAATGATGGAGTGCATCGTTTGCCACAGTTCCTCTTAAAAAGGCTCTGGGATGTGTAGTGTCTAAAACTGTAGCACAGGAGCTTGGTTCAACACTTCCTAAACTGCAGAACACAGCGTACAGAGTCCCTGGTGTGGATTTTGCAGATGCTTGAAATTTATCTGTTTCGAAATTTTGTTTTTCCCCTTGTCGAATTTGGATGTCTTGAAGTTACAAACCATCCAACGTATTGGACAAGTCACTTTGTCACACTGAGCCTCCTTCTGTCGCTGTCTTGTCTAATATCATCGCCTGTTAGTCTTGCATGGTGCATCTGGTAGGGAAGGTAGGTTTGAAGTGTAAAATATTGGGGAGTGTTTTGTGCAGATTTATTGTCAAAGCTCCCTAATCATATTAATGATGTCTGGAGCCAGCTTGTTAGTGAACAGCTAATGCACAGAATGTCACTGAAACCATCCAAAGCCAATGTGGAAGGGAAGAGAAAAGGAGTTCTTTATCCTGCCATCCAAGTCCCTGTTTCTGGAGCTGAGCAGTGCTCATCTCAGAACTGGGAAGGCTGAGCAGGTACTGGTCGCCACAGTGCATGGCTGTGTTTTGAGGTGATGTTGTGCAGTGAATTGGCAGCTCAGAGATTCCAAACTGGACTCGTGGTAGGTGGTCCAGTAGACTCAACCTGGCAGATTGTTAATGATGCAGGCGTGGAGATCCCTCTCCTGCCCTGCCCTTTGCAGTCCAGGATTCCAGGTTTCCAAGCCCTGCTGACGCTTCCCCTGTCCTGGCAGTGCCCACTGATGATGTGGATGTCTACTTTGAGACCCCAGCTGATGACAACGAGCACGCCCGCTTCCAGAAGGCCAAGGAGCAGCTGGAGGTCAGGCACCACAACCGCATGGACCGGGTGAGTGTGTGCCTTCAGCCTGGGCACTGCTGCCTCCCTGCTGCCCGGCTTTGTCTGGGCAACCTGGTGGTGGAAAGGCTTCCTTTCCAGTCTCCAGCCTTCCGTGTGTTTTTTGCAGTATGACCACACCATGGCAGTTAGATTTTTATTTTTGCAGTGCTGGAAGAGAGGAATTAGATTAGATTAGATGTTAGGAAGAATTCTTTACTCAGAGAGTGGTGAGGCCCTGGCACAGGTTGCCCAGAGGAGCTGTGGCTGCCCCATCCCTGGAAGTGTCCAAGGCCAGGTTGGACAGGGCTTGAAAGGTGTCCCTGCCCATGGAAGGGATGTTGGAATGAGATGGGCTTTAAGGTCTCTTCCAACCCAAACTATACTGGGATTCTGTGAATCATTGAGGGTACTTGGCTCGCTGCCCAGGGGGCTTAAGTTTTTAAGCCCCACAGCAGCTCTATTGTGCCTTCAAAACCTGGCCAGGCTGTGGCAGGATCTGCCTGTGGAGGCAAATGAGTTTGCAAAGATCAGATGTAAATTTGTCTGTTGTTGATGTCTGTCGTTTTTTTGTCCAGGTGAAAAAGGAATGGGAGGAAGCTGAGCACCAAGCTGTAAATCTCCCCAAGGCAGAAAGGCAGACTCTCATCCAGGTAAGAGTGGAAGGACCTAAAGAGGAAAGTTACTTAGAGAGATTGTAATATTCAGAGCCAGAAGATGACTGAGATGGAAGCACAGCCTTCCTGCTCTGTCAACAGCTGCCTTTTAGAGCAGGTTTGATTCAACTGCATTCTTTGTTCTTAAAGCTGGAGATGATCTGACCCTGTGCCAGGTCCTTTCCTAGACCCACTAGTAGGAAGTGATCTCGCCCTTCAAGCGTAGCGACAGCAGAGCCAAATTGTAATTTCAGACCTTTGGCCTGTTTTGCACTACCCAGTGGCCTCAGAGTCTGGTTCAGACTCAGCCCCTGGCTCTGTGGACACACGTTTCCTGTTGGGGCAGACTTAGTGAAAACCGCTTAGACAGCAGATAAAGCTGTTTTGCTGCCAAAATGCCAATCTTGGGCCTTACGGGGGGAGTTCAGCTGGACTGTGAAGTTAATCGAGGATATTCGTGGTGTGAGATTGTTAGGGGAAGGCTCTTCTGGTAGTGACAACTGTATGAATTTCCCTCAGACCAATATAGAACTAAGTGACTGACTCCAGCTTTTCATCCCACTTTGGATTTTATCCTGGAACACAGTTTTCTCTCTGCATTTTTTAATGTAAGTCACTGTTTGGAACTATGTGCAAGTCCAAGAGTTTACCATCATCTCTAGTGGAACATAACAACACTTAGTCATGTGTTCTGGTTGGTTTGGAGATGCTATGACTTTTGGAGGGGTTATGACCTTTCTAATAGAAGATACAGAGATTTGATCTGAAGGTGAACTGATGGAAAATCACCTATGCAATATGTAAACCCTTGCAAATTCAAATTAATGGCTCCAGGCTGAAGGGATCAATCCTGTTTCCATACTGCAGGGTTGAGGGAAAGAGTTGATACTGTGTCAGTCATTCAGCACAGCCTGATCTTTATGTGCAAGGTCATTTTCCTTCTTCAGACCTTTGTAATGGCCTATGAGGGAAGTTTGGAAGGCAAATTGTCACTATTGAATTTGCAAAGATGAAGTCTGCATCAGCATCTCTCCTACTCCTGTAAAGGAGTTAGACATGGAGTTTGACAGTGACTGTTAGTTCTAAGGAGTGACATGAGTGAGAGCAGGTGACCCTGGTCACACAGGGCATTTCATGCAGACAACTTTCTTTGTCCTAGCACTTCCAGGCCATGGTGAAATCTCTGGAGAAGGAAGCAGCAAGTGAGAAGCAGCAGCTTGTGGAAACTCACCTGGCTCGTGTGGAAGCAATGCTGAACGATCGCCGTCGGATCGCCCTGGAGAACTACCTGGCTGCCCTGCAGGCTGACCCACCACGGGTGAGCTGCTCTCCCCCACATTTCTACAGCAGGACAGCACTGGGTAGGATGGAATGTGGCAATGTCTTGATGAGAAGGTGGCCTGTGACTTGCCAGGGCAGAAACTGGGAATAGGTTCCTGGGAAAGCTTTCTCCATTGTGGCAGTTTGTGCTGCAGACTTGGCAGTGGGACTCCTAATTGACTCGCTGGTGAAAAAGCCCTCTACTTTGTTTGGTGTCCATAAGGCACAGTTCAGAAGGTGTGGTGTTCTCAGTCAAAAAGGCTTAATTAATAAGTGTTCTGAGTCAAAGAGGCTTGATTTGAATGCGTTCTGAGTCAAACAGGCATAATTTAAAGAGAAAATATCTAAGAGGTGAGTGCAGGTGACAGATCTGTCCAACACCAAAGCAGGCTCCCATCTGAGGTGCTGTTTTCAGCTGTGAATCTGATTTTGACTCCCGTGTGTTTGAGCTGTTCCCTGCTCCCCTCCCCAGCCCCACCGCATCCTGCAGGCCCTGAAGCGCTACGTCCGTGCCGAGAACAAGGACCGACTCCACACCATCCGCCACTACCAGCACGTCCTGGCAGTGGACCCCGAGAAGGCTGCACAGATGAAGTCCCAGGTGAGGAGGTTTCATTTTCACCCAGCCCTGGCTGTCAGAGGCTCTGAGAGCCCTGTGTTGTTGGGTACTATAGCAATGTTGCCCTTGTGCAGAGCTCTCCCTCTCACCAGATACACTCCCTGCACAATTTTCCTTGGTGCTTGACTCTGTAAAAAACTGAAACTCTGATTTATTTTGGCCACAATGACAAGTCAAGGGATTTAGAACTAGTTCAGTATTGGTATTGTATTTCCTTTTATAAAGCACCCATGAAATTATTTGTTGAGAGGTTGGTCTTCCTTGAACATCCTTCCTCACACCCTCTAAGACCTCATGCCTGTGTTCCTTTCATTAGGCTTGTTCTTCACTGTATTGGGGGGTTGTGGGAATTGTGCCTCTGCAGAGTTATTGCCTGGTTTGCAAAGCATAATACGTAACCCTTTCCAAGCACTTGATCATTGTTGTTAACCTTATCACAAGTCTTGTTTTGATGTGTGTACGTTGTGCTGTTGCACTATACCGTACTCCTGAACAGGTAGAAAATAATTTTCCTCCTACTGGGTAGTGTGTGTGAATGTGCTGCTTGAAACCTGGCAAGAATAGTTACAGATACTACACAAATCTTTGGAATTATGTCCTGATACTTGTTTTCATTTGTTTTAAAATGGTAGAAGGTTATCTAAAAGGTCCAACTGATTCAAAATTCAAATGAAGAATGGCCTGATAACATCGAAAGGTCTGTTCATAAGGGCTCAGAGAGTACTGACTGCCCAGTCACAGCTTTAGGAATGTTTTCCCAGTTCCAGTTTGTGGTTGATATGCTGCTTTGGAATATCTTTGAATTTTGTAATGTATGAAATATAAGGAGAAGGGAAAAGAACAGAGAGCTGCAGGGAGACAGTGTAGTAGAGCACATCCAGTGCTGCCAAGTGGAAGAAATAAGCTGAGGAAAAATGCATTAAAAAGTGTATAACCAGGAGATGGAAATATCCTGGGTTACGAGTAGGACAGGGAGGGGCAGAGCAGTATCACAGTGATTTTCTAGAAGTGAACCTCACCCTTGGAGGTACCAGGCCCCATGAGTGTCACCTTGTTTCTGGGTACTGGCAGTGAACCTTCACCTCGTGTCTCCCGGGTTGTCTCCCACTGGCTGAGTGACTCAGTGCGATCCTCCCTCAGCTGCACATCCTCAGGAGGGGTGGGGCACTTATGCTGGGCAGCATAAGTGCCTTTCGCGATCGCCTTTTCGGAGACACATCAAGCACAGTCCACCCCAACACTTTGTTCTGCTGCCAGAGCCCAAGAGAGAGTGTGTGAACTGTATTCTTGTGCTAAACCCTGAGCAGTCCTTAATTCGTTCTGAAGGCTGCAGTGTCAACAGATCGACGTGCGAGGGATGTGGGTGGTACAGTTCAATTGCCATTCCCTTTACTTTTCAGCTGCACTTTAAGCTCCTCAATCGATTCCCTTGATTGACAAGCTGCCACATATAAAATTAAATTGCTTTCATCCTTACTCTTAAAGGTCAGGCACACATCAGACTGTAAAGCAGGTCCGTCCAACTCCTTGGGTTTTTTCAATGTTGGGCCGTCCATATAAATGTTCTCCAAGCTCTGTGCGATCCCTGATTATGCAGCACCCTCTTCAGGTCAGGCCTGACTTCACCGCTGGGCTTACTGTGCTTGAGAGGAGCAATTGGAGGTTGCACACAGTTCGAATGTATTTCTCAAATGAAGGGAGAACACTGTTGCCAGTGAGCGGGTGTCGGACAAATGTAATGCCACCGTTGGTATGAAAGGCACCTTTGTTCTGAGACCAGAGCTGATAAATAATATTGTGTACTCCCTTTGCCTGTATTTTTTCTAGCAGTCAGGGATGATAATCCATTTAATAAAGCACTTGCAACTGCTGCAGGAGATGAATTATGACCCTGTCTGGCATATGGGAAATACCAACCTCGGTGGTATTTTGGTGTTTCCAGCGGAGAGCTGGTTACAAGAGTCAGCTGAATCCTCTCTCTCACCCCCAACACTTCCCAAAATACTGAGAGCAACATATACAGATGGCCAGTTCCAGGGAAGAGTGATGTGGTGGAGAGATCAGTCAGAGAATTGACTAGATAGCCCTGTGTCCCATGGCAGACCCACCAGTTGTAGATATTTTATTAAGCAAGGGAAGAACCATGAAGTGACTGACAGTCTATGCCTACTCCAACACACTCTTGTACATCTGCAGGTGATGACACATCTCCATGTGATCGAGGAGCGGATGAATCAAAGCTTGTCTCTGCTGTACAAGGTACCATATGTGGCTGAAGAAATCCAGGATGAAATTGGTGAGTGTGTGTGCCAGTTCATATGCTGTGTTAAGACTCCAAGCTTTTATATCCAGTGGGCTCCCAAATGATTGGTAGGTCCTTTGGGGGGATGCCCTTGACAACAAGCACTTGGGCTTAGGCTTAGGTACCGCAGGGCAGACACTCTGGGGTTTGTAGCACAGGCAGTGAGAATAGCTTGTTCCCAAGAACTTTCACTGTCTCCATTTAAAAAAAAATCAACAACATTCAGAATAGCAAAGCTGTCTCTCTAAGGTGAAAAAGGTCCATAAAAATAAGCAGATGGTTTCCAGTTTTATAGTTTAATCCCATCTTGCCAAACTCTCTTGCCACATCAAGCCTCTTGGCCCTTATTTGCATGTATTTCTAACAAATAAGAAAATTTACTGAGAATTCCAGATGAGACTTCAGAGCCTGCAAGATAAATAACCTGGCAGCCCTGAGCATGTTCCCCTGCAGCTCTGCCTCAGCGAGGTTCAAACCATCTGCCCCTCTCTGTCCCTGCCAGGCTTCGTGCAGTTTGTGGAATAATTCCTCTTCTTCCTTTCAGATGAGCTGCTCCAGGAGCAGCGTGCAGACATGGATCAGTTCACATCCTCCATTTCTGAGTCCCCAGTGGATGTCAGAGTGAGCTCTGAGGAGAGCGAAGAGATCCCCCTGGATGGCAAACCCTTCCGCCCATTCCAGGTGAAAACCTTCCCAGCCGTGCCCGACAGTGAAGGTATGTGCAGCTGGAAATCAGACTCACTGGTGTGGTTTTGTAGTCTGTAGGCTCAGCTGGAACAGAGAAAGCTCCATCCCTTTGGGTGATGTAAGAGTAAAGCAGTTGCCCCAGCGGTACCCTGTATCTGTCCATTGGAGAGGCAGTACCACTCTGAGCTGCTCTCTTGATTTTCTGATTCTCCTCTTTGCAAAATTGCCCTCTCTCTTTTCATTTTGCAGCAAGTATTAAAGTTTTCCAGTGTGGCTTGACTCTGAATTTTCAGTCTTTAACCAAAATGCTCTCATGTAACATTAAGACTTTGTGCCGTGACCTGCTGAAGGACTGCAGGAATTCTCTTTATTTTTTTTTTAAATACATATCTATTTTGTTGACAACTGACGTGTGCGTGTGAAGGTATTTTAAAAATGCTTGAACATTGTCCTGAGCTTAAAGAAAGCTGTAGACTAAAAGCTTTTCCCAGGGTCTGAGTCAGAAATCATGCACAAGCCTTTTTTCCTTTCTCTCTTAATCTCCTTTCTCTGCTATTTTTGTTTTTGTTTTCCCTCCTGCTAGATCCTCAGCCGGATTTGTACCATCCAATGAAAAAAGGTTGGTTCTAAGCTGCTCCCTCACAGTGCTTTCAATCACTCTCCTACCTCCTCAGTGTGTCTGATAGCTTCATTTTAGTTCCATGCTCACCTTGGTTTTCATTTCCCTGCTCTCACTTAGATCAGTAACGTTCAATTTGCTTGTCTAGGGCTAGAGTTAAAGAAATTACTTAGTCTGAGCATCTAATTATGTGTGTTCCTCCCTGATGGGCTCACAAGAGTCTTGGAGTGTGTGGAGGGGCTCCTTTGCCCTGGAGAAAGGTGGCAGTGTGTCTGCAGCCCTGTGGTACTTTGCACCTCTCATGTGACACTGCTCAGATTAAACCTTGCCATGCTGGTGGAGTCCAGAGGCTTTTGTGCCTCCTGTGGAATCTGTGCTTGATCCCTGATGACACCACTAAACCAGGAATGAGTGTTTTGTTTCCCAGCTAAATGTCCTCACAGGGTGCAGCTAGTCTGGGACAGATAAATTAGGAGTTTCCTCCTTCGTGTCTCCTCAGCATCACCTTTTCGCGTGTAGCATCTCTCCATACCAGCAAAGTCCATGTGATTATCCATTTCTCCCTTAGCTCGGTGTTAATTCTGCAGTAACTCAGTGCCTGGCTAAAAACAGGCTTTAAGAGCAGCATAGAAATATTGGCATTAAATCAACATGTTGTTTAGCAACACAGTCTCAGGTAAAGAGCAGTAGAAATGTGAGGCTCTTGCAGATCAGTGCTACATGTGCTCTGTGTGAGGAGTAAACCCAGTGTTTTAATCTGCCTTTGGCTCCAAATACATAGTGCAGACCTCAAAGGAGAGCAAAGGATTTTGCTAATAACCATTCACATGAGCACAAGTAGTTCTGTAGCACCATGAAGGCCAGATAGCTTGAAACTGTTCTCATTATCCTGCTTTTCGTTACAAATGTAAGTCACCTTCATCCCTCTTGTGGAACAGTGTACAGCTGATTCAGTGTGCTGACTACTCTGGAAAGAATTGGGATGGCCTTTAGTTTGATTTTTTTTATCTGCTAGATTTTTGGACAACTGCTTTGTTGACTTGAAGGTGATAAATTTTAAATTTGTGCTAGTTCTCCCTGTTGGAGTAAATGTAAGAGTTTCTGATGACCTGGGGACAGAGTTCCTTCTCTTCCTTCCCTTTTCATTGAATTGCTTGAGGGCTCTGAGGGAGTTTTGGGATTGTTTTTTTTGTGCAGGTGTGTGGGGGGTTTATCCCCTGGGAAGTATATAATTTAAACTATACCTTTGAGCTACATAAAGCTGGATCTGTTACTTTGTACAGCACTCTGGGACAAATAGCAAAGCTGAACTGCCTGCCCTGGAGACTGTGCTGCCTTGGCTCCAGAGACTGGAATGAAGCAGCCACAGGCCAAAAGCTGACACAGTAGTTCTGTGCAAACTGTTTGTGACCAGTGTCTCCTGAAAATCCCAATCATTGACTTCCACAATAACATGACCTGCTTCGACAGCCGAGAGAAGTCAGACTGGCAGCCTTGGCCGTGCCCGGAATCTGATTACTGCCTCCAGAGAAAAACGGGATGCACTAAACCCCAAGATGCCTCACAGTTGGAGCGAAACATTATTTCCGTGGCATTTTCAGGCAATAAAAGCTTGTCACTGTAAAAAGTTGCCTTGGAGCCAAGTAACCTTTCCTTGCAGCTCATCAGAGAGCATGCTGCCAACTTCAGCAGCAGTTGACATAACGTCTTAGGCAACCTGCAAGCTCAGCAGCCCGTGCAGAGGGGTTTGCAGTCACCAGCAAAGCCTCAAGTGCTGTAGTGGTGTTTCCCTCCCCTCGTGCTCCTCATTGTAAGGATCCCAGTGCGAGTTTGAGGCTTGGCTGTCCTGCTTTTGCACCCGTGAGTCACAGGTGTGGTGAAGGACGTGACATTGTCCCTCCTGACAGGGGAAAACTGGTGTTATCCCAATATGCTGTGTTATGTGAGGTCAAAGCAGTTTGCATCAGACTCTTCTCTTATTGATCTGGTCTATTTATAAACTCTTTGGATCAAAGCAGTTTATGCAGAGCAGCCTCCTTCTGTTAATTGATGCCCTTCTCTTGAGCCTGTGCTAGTTCCAGCCTGGAAATGGGGGAGTGATGTCCTGGTACAAAGTCTGCTGTAGTTCTCTGCTCCTCCCTTGCCCTGGGATTTATTGTTTCTGGGCCAGATACGGGACAGCCGCTCCTTATAGAACTGAACCGGCTGACCTTGGAATTCTCATTCCTGAGGCTCTTGTTGGTGTGCCTGACTCCAAAAGGATGGGTGATGCTACCTGTGGGAGTGAAGGCATTCCCTGTGTGCTGGCTCTTGGCAGAGGGGTGTGCGTGCACTTCCATCCCGGGGAAGTGAGGTGCTGGTGACCCCGGGGTGATACTTGCAGATGTCACTGTGCTCACAGTTTGTGTTACACCTTGCCTGGGGCCTTCTAACAGCAGCACTTAGTGCAGTATGTCTGCATTGACACTTCAGCCTGGTTTTGGTGAGTCCTGTCTGCTCCTCTCATTGCCACCTCATTTCCTCTCATTAACAGTCCCCCCTAATCACTTGTCACTGTAGCATAGCTTGTGAGCTCCCTTCTGACACAGCAGCATGAAGACAGGTTAATACTCAGCGGTTAAACACGAGCCATGGCACCTCTGCAGATATAAGTGACCCTCCCAGAGTGTCCTGGGGGCTGATGGGCTCTCCTTGCTCTTTTGTTGCAGGTTCTGGCATGACTGAGCTGGACGGGCTGATTGGCGCTGAAGAAAAAGTGATTAACAGCAAGAACAAAGTGGATGAAAATGTGGTGAGCTCTCCATCTTTATTTTGGGAAGCCAAGCCTGCCGTGGACACTAATTAATAGCAGTGGCTTGTTTCCATGTCTTGTTCCTGCTCACAGAATGTCAGTGTGTTCATTATCCATCTGGTGTGGGGGAGTCAGTTTGTGACTATTGTAGGCTCTTAATACTGATTAGCATCAGAAGGGTGGGAGGGGGAGGGAAGGACAGCTCAAGATCTTTGGCAGTCTGAGCTGGAGAACTCTGATTTAGGAGCTGCTTTTCCCAAGCAGAGACCCTTTGATGTCCCTTTATTTTCATAGGTAGCTTGCTATGTGAACACACTGAGTGCTGGTGTATTCTACCTGTGTTCCCACCTATTCGTCATGGCAGGAAAGGCCTCACCTTCCTCTGAAGGCAAGTGGCCCAGCAGGTATTGGCTCTGTCTACAGTGCAGAGAATTCTCAAGGTTCTAGTGGCAGCTGCTGTACCTCAGTTCCCTGGGCTTTAAAAAATAAAAAAGTCACCTTCTGACTTTCCTTTCAAAACTGTTTTAAAGCCATGTGTTAGATCTTATACAGAAATACTGGCTCCAAAGTTAGGACCTATTTTTTTATCGTTTTTTTCTTTGGGGCTTTAGTTTGAGGTAGTCTGGAGGTATGTAGTTGTGTTACTGACTCTGGTGGCTTTAAGTGGTGGGGAACATCCCACACTGTTGAGACCAGGGCAGAGAGAGATGGTAGGTGGTTCTGAGCCTTTGCTAGTGTTCATTGAAGGTCTCTAGTCTGCCTGCCTCTTCCTTTTCCACCCTGTTTTGTGTGGCTCCTTTCATAAAACACTTTTGGCACCATTTTCAGGTAATTGATGAGACCCTTGATGTGAAGGAGATGATTTTCAACGCGGAGCGTGTTGGTGGGCTGGTGGACGAGCCGGTACGTGTGTACAGTGATTGGCAAATTCCAAGCTGGATTTTGATTCCCGTGCACTGCTGAATTTGGGGTTTGGTGCCTGGATGCTGCTCTGGAGGTCAAGCAGAGTGAAATAATTTACAGCCCTTCTGCATAAATATGTAAACAATGAACACACGTTGGATACTCACCTGGCTCTTACTGCAAAAGTGTTTTGTGGGATAGGGAGTTGATGTGCCTGCCCAGAGGCACTAAGGGGGGAAAGATTTCTGTGTTCATTATCCTTTTGCTGGAATGTTTCGGGGTGGAATATATACACTGTCCAGTTTATAATGAGTCATGTCTTGATACCACAGATGGTTGAAGACCTTATTAGTGACCACCATTTAGGTTTGTGTTGAGCATCTCCCTCATGGCTCTGTTGTTTTCTTCCCTCCAGGATAATGACAACTCCCTCCGTGATGATTTCAGCTTCAGCAGCAGTGCCCTGATTGGGCTGTTGGTGATTGCTGTTGCCATAGCTACTGTGATAGTCATCAGCTTGGTGATGCTGAGGAAGAGGCAGTACGGGACCATCAGCCATGGCATCGTGGAGGTGAGAAACAGCTCCATAACCAGGGATGAAAATAGTCAGTGCTGAATCACATGCTGGGGGGGGGGGCGAAGATGGCAGGAGCTGCCAAGCCATGGACAGCTCTGCTCCTGCTGGGTGAAAATTAACTCTGTCACTGCTGACAGTGTCACTGGTGTGCAGGGGTCAGTCCCCGGCGTGCCGTGCTGGCACCTGGCACTCACACTTACCACCAGGATTCAATTAGGATTCCTGGCTGGCTCAGGGCAGGATTTAGCAGTAAATGAGCTTTTCAGGGGATATCTTTAGCAGGGCAGTCTGTCACTCAATCCATAGCAATTTGTCCTCCTGGCTAATGGCAGTGACTATTAAGATGGGCTGAACACTGAAGAGCAGCTCCTTCCTTGCACATTTCTAATGACAACTTAATGGAGTTCAGGGAAAGCTGCTTTTCCCTTTGCCCAACTGATGCAGGAAATCATAACTACCTCTTTAATGAGAGAAGTGGGTCCCTGATTTGTAGCATTAGCTGGGTAGTAATGACAGATTTGTGAGAACATCCCCACAGAGGCTCGGCTGGGCCGGAGGCACACAAACGAGCAAGTCGGTAAAGATAATTATTTTTGCAGCTTGCCTTTTTCCCTGTTTACTGCTCCCCATGTTAGTTATTCAGTGTTTGTTTGTCACCTCTTATTCTATGGAATAAATCCTGGACGTGCCTCCCGTGAGCAGTAACATGGTTTTTCTTCAGGTTGACCCGATGCTCACCCCAGAGGAGCGGCATCTGAGCAAGATGCAAAACCACGGCTACGAGAACCCCACTTACAAATACCTGGAGCAGATGCAGATATAAGAGAGATGAAGATAAAACAACCCTGGCTGGGAAAGGTGCAGGGTGGAGGGCCAAAGTGGTCCAGTGTTTTGGATCAATTACTGACCAACAGTTGCTTCGAGAGGACTTCATCTTACATTCAGAACTCCTGGATCATTAAGACTATAATTACTACTGTAGAGTTGCAATTTCCATTCTTTTAAATGGGTGAAGAAATGATAATATAACAATATGATATATAAATCTTCTTAAATGGGAAAAACGGATCTATTGCAGATATTTGACTGATATGTAGTTTTCTTTTTTTTTTTAAATAATCTAAAAAATACCAGTTCCATTGTACTGTTGTCCGTTACAAGCTCTATATATATAAAATGGGAAATGTTGATTTTTATTTCTGATAGACCACCTGTATATTGAGGGTCGTTTGTACCAGCCCACCTTGTATAAAGGAGACAGTTGTGGCTCTTCAGTCATTTTGGCTTTTATATATAAAGCAGTATTCTTTTTTCCTTTTTTTTTTTTTAAAGAGAATTTCACTGGGAGTTGCAAAGAGATTAATTTAGGGATAGGAGCTATGACAGCATAAGCGAGGAAGCAATTGGGAATGGTAACTAACAAAAATCCTTATAATGAAAAAACAAAAAGGAAAAAGAGAAAGGAAAAAAAAAAAGAAACCCCCCATCCTCATATGCCAGTGGCGTGCACCCTGCTGCTTAGCAGCTCGGGCTCTAGGAATCAACACTCCCTGGAGGCAAGGAGTTAAAAGGCTTCTAGCATCTCTGTTTATAGCTGTTCTAGTGGAATGTTAGAACATGGTTTGTGCATACAGGGGTCTGCACATTCCCCTTCCCGATTCAGTTCTGCTCTAGAGTTGGAAGTTCTGGTATTGAATTGAAATCCTTTGTTCACAGCCAGTTTCCTTCAGTACTCACCTGGCATTAACAGCCCCCTCTTGCTACTACTTTCTAATTTCCCCAGCTCTCCTGCCTCACCAACATGGTAAGTAGTTAAGAGCCGCAGATTTTGGAGCCTTTGCATCTCTCTGGGTGACGTTGGGCCCTGGGCACAGCTCTGGGTGTTTGCCCAGAAATGACAAATCACTGCAATAACCGGGACCTTGAGAGCTGATGAACGCGGAGCTCACTGAGCTGGGGAGGGAAGAGAGACACCTTGGGAAAGGGATGCTGTCTGCCTGCTGTAAGGGAAATGGGATGCATAGGCCCCTAGAAGACCAAAAGGGGTATTGTTCCACTCACCATCATGTCTTTGTAATGCTTGTATAGTTGGTGTTAATGCTCACGGCTTTTTTAAATCTGGAGGTTCTGGTAACCTGTGGTGTATTTTTTCTATTTTTCCTGTGACTTTTATTTTTTCTTCCCCCTTCCGTGTCTCTTCCCACTATGCACAGATTTACCTGCAAACTCCTTGGTGTGATCTGTGGGGAATGTACAAAGTTTAAACACATCAATAAACACTTTAACTTCCAGTCTGTTTCTTCTCTTTTTTCTTGGGCTCGGTTTGTTCTCCCTCCTCCCGTGGTGTCCTACTGAATCTACAGAGACCTTTCCCTGCCTTCTCAGTGAGAAGGACTGTGCAGGTATTGATGTATAACCATGCCTGGAGTCTTTAGTGCTATTTGCAGGTCCTTTGCGGAGAGAAGGAGGTGGGATCATAACCAACTCTCTGGACCTTGAGTAGATTTACAACAAACTGGAGTACAGGCTGGGGAGATCTGGGACTGCTGCTTGTTTCTGGCTATTTGGGGAAGACCCTGTGGAAGGTTCTCATTCCTGGGATGCAGGTGGCCACTGGCACAGCCTGTGGGAGCAAGCAGAGCCAAGGCACCCTGTGGTGACAAGCTATTCTGTCCCCAAACATCCACCTGCACTTCCTTGGGACAGAGCTCGGCTGGGAACACAGTGGCTGTGCTAGCTGTGTCTCACAGCCTGGGTCACCCACAGGCCTTAGGAATGGGGTTGGGCACAAGAAGGGCTGCAGGAAATCTTAAAATTCCTGGATATAAGGACATGGAAAAAGGCCTCACAGTGACGCAGGTTCTGTGAATACAGATTCGATCCCTGTATGGGCCATTCACTTGTGAGCTGGACTTGGTGATCCTTATGGGTCCCTTCCACATCAGAACATTCTGTGAACTCTGTGAATGCTTCTCGTGAATGGCCATATCTGAAATACTTTGAAGACATGAAGCCCAGGGCAGGATTTGGCTGACAATGGTTAGTGTTCCCTGTATCACTGCAGATGGTTTTGTTTATGAAGGGAAATAACTGTTTGGTTTAACTCTCTTTTCCAGAACATCCTAAAACTAACAGCCTGTAAAGCTCAAAGCTGTCTCTGCTCCTCTGTGTCATTTCTCTCCATTCTCCTCCTTTGAAGTGTGACCTCGGACACATATTCTTCCTCTCTCTCATCTCGGTGAAACAACCAAAGTCATTGCCACTTGAATGTCATTTTAGGAGACAAGAGACAGAATTAATCTTTCTCCACGTTGAGCTGTGCAGTTCCCAGTAGGTCTGGATGAAGAGAGGGACAGGAGGAAATACGAAGGTTTAGTGATTTTGAACAAGAAACAATCGCATGCCCTGTTTCTCCTGAAACATGGGCTCCTTAGTTGCACTGGAACCTCTATATTCTGGTTAAATTATTCAGACTCTGAGGAAAGAGCAGATGCCGTCCTAGAAATGCCGTCTGTTAGCTTGTCACAACTACTTGGGAAAGAGTTTTGATTTCAAACTAAATTTAATTTCAGTGATGCCAGAGCGTTTCTTCAGCCCAAAGCCATTCTTGGACTGCACCTCAGGTAGAGTGACCTGCAAGAGAGACAAATTACAGAGGATGTGGATTGAATTCCAGAACTGAATTTGCGTAGTAGATTTTTTCCCTTCGATAAATTTTATTAGCCCTGCAAAATGAATACATCAGCCTGGAATCAAAGTCTATTAGTCCCATGCCTTGGCAGGGACTGCCAAGAGCTTGGGATCGATTCTTTAGGATGGATTTTGACCTCAGCTTCTGAAAAGTCATGTTGAAAAGTAGCTGCTTGAAGATTGATGCTAAGACGTGTCCCAGGTGTTAGTGGTAAATGTTGTCACTGATCCCCGCAAAGAGGCTGCGGGGTAGTTTAGGGGAATATCAGAAGTCCTATGTTGATAAATCACTTTAAAATGAGATGATTCAGAGCTCAGTGGAGCAGTTAATTGTGGGAAGATTTGCAGGGTGGTGTAGAGAGCTGCATTTCAGGAGAAAACTCTGATTTTAAAAAGTATTTTAAGAGGAGAACACAATTCTCTGGAAAAGAGGAAGAATGTTGGAGAGAGGGGCCCTTGGGAATGCTGAGTGGAGGAAGTGCTGGGTCAGTTGTCTTCCTTCTTGCGAAGCTCTTTGTTTCAGCCCTTCCGTGAGGGTGCAGTGGGGTAATGAACGTCAAAACCCTTCTGTGCATGCTGCCAGCTGGATGGAACGTGGGTGGATTGATTTTTTTTTTCCAACCTTGCTTGTCTTTGATGTGCAGAGCAACGCTTGTGTGAAGTGTGTTTGTGATGGTTCAACCCGGGCCAACAGCAGAGATGGAAGGTGCTCGTGAGGAGCTCAAGGATGTGCTGAGGCAGTGCCTGGTGCCTTTCCCTCTGCTGCTCCATCAAAAGGTGACGTTCACCTGATGGAGCACACGGATCCTTAGTCCTGGGGTGTTTCAGGAAGATGTTTGAGAGCTGCAACTCTCAGGGTGAGGTGTCCTTTGGTCCAGCCTGAGAGCGGCACCTAAAATTGGTGTCACCACACAGGGATTTGTGGGGATCTCCAGGGCAGGTGCAACTTGTGCTGAAGGCTCTGTTGTGACAGAAACTGCCAGATGTGCACAGGGGCAGCAGTGATGAGCCAGAGCATGTTTTTATAGGACATAATAACTATAGCAGAGACAGAGTAAGGTAGGGAAAGGGAGGGTGAATGTAGCTGTTCATGATTTTGGGTCTCAGTGGGACCATGTGCAGGTCACCTGGCTGTGACCCTCAGCAGCAGCACAGGATGGAATCCTCAGGGAGCTGTAGGACAGCAGGATCAAAACCTGTTTTTCCAGTGCAGGAGTCAGAGCATCCTTAGTCTGTGCCAAATGCCTCTCCCCAAATCCACACTTTCATCCCTGCAGATGGGGGAGAAGGCAACAGAGGCAAGGTTTTAATCCATGTATATGTGATTCAGCAGTAGTGAGTGGGTTAAAAGCATGAGAGTTTTGCTGTATTTACCACTGACCTGTGGGTATCCCCTGCTTTGTTGCAGGAGCACTTAACCCCTGGCCTGTGGGCTCTCTGTGTGGGCTGCCAGGATGGGTTAATGTAGAATTTTATTTCCAGCAGCTCTGCTTTCCTGAGAGCCATTTGAGGGCAGGCTGTGGGCTGAATGAGCTGGTTGTTAAATATCATCAGCCCCTGGATGGCATCTGAGATGTTCCCTGAGCCCGTTGGGCTGAAGGTGAGGAGAGAGGCTGGGACCTGAGAAAAGTGGTCCCATCTCCCCAAAACCTTGGGGTGCATGTCAGTGGGATGGGGTAAAGACCCTTAAGGGGTCCAGGTGATGTAGTACAGTCTGTGGAAATTAGTACTCTTCCAAGATTGCTGGCTCTGACTGGGAGAGCTTGGGAATATTCCAACCCTTTGGAGGCTTCCTCATCCTCCTCAGAGCTTCATGGAGCTGTGGGTCCCACAGCCTGGCTGTGTGTTGTGGGAAGGTGGTGCCTTAGGCCATGTTCTGTTTCTGTGCCTTAGACTTCCCCAGATGATCCCTGGGTGAGAGCAGAAAGGACGAGTTTACCTCTGAATTTTCCTCCTGGCATCCTCAACATCCCCGCAGTCCCTACAGCAACATGAGCTGGTCCAGCCTGGGCTGGAGGCCACTCCGGAGGCAGAAACTTCTCAAGATCTTCTCACCCTGCTTTCATGCGAGAGCAGAGATTTCTTTCCTCCTCCTCCCCTGTGTCCTGGGAACATTCCCTGGCATGGAGCACACTATTCCCTGTCTCGAGTCCCTGCTCACACCAGGGGCTTTTCTCTGCCCGACTGCAGCAACAAGTGACACACCTGAGGCTTTACACAGATTTACTCCTGGCTTTGGAACTGCTGCTCACCCTGCTCCTTCCAGGTGCTGTGCTTGGGAGAAGGATGGATATCCATGGAGGCTGCTTTGGATGTGATTCCTGCTGACTTCCCAGATGAGGCATTGGTTTTGTCAGGAATTTCTGTGGCATTTCTTCCGCATGAGGAAGCAGAAGATGCATTTCCTGGTGAAAGGAAGCTGGTGATGAGGATGGAGGTACTTTACTCAGCCTTTGAGTGACTGGCAAACTGTGTGTGGCTCTAGAGCTGATTAAAGGTGTCTCTGGTGCTGTAACCTCAGGAAGCTTCTGCTCTTACAACATCCTGAGTGCTCGGCGTGTAGCCCTGAGGCCCTGAATTTGTGTTGCTTGTGGGCATGTTTGGTATCACTATGGGCTTGTTGGGTGGCACAGACTCTTCCAGCTGCTTTCCCCAGCAGGCTGAGTTTATATCCTACATTTCTGGGGAGGTGATGTCATGAAGGAGGCTGTGTGTCCTGCAAGAGGTCTGCTGACTACACCAGGGCAGGTTGAACAGGCCTCTGATCTAGTCAAAGATATCCCTGCTCATTGCAGGGGGTTGGACTAGATGGTCTGTAAAGGTCCCTTCCAACCCGAACCATTCCATGATGCCAGAGGCTGTAGGTTCTTCTACTGGGAGAAATAAGTATGGGCTTAAATTGTGAAAATCTCTCCCGGTGAAACATTGCTGTGATGTTGAAGAGGCTGAGGGTGTTTTTTAGTTTTCCTCTCTGGGCAGTGTCAGAGAGGGGTAAGGATGATGCAGTTGTGTCTGATTTGGATTGAATATCCCTTCTGGATTATATTGTAGCAGTTGTTTGGTGCATCCTCTTGCAAGGTCTCTGAGAGGAAGGGCTCTGCCTATGGCAAGCTCAAAATAGAGGGAAATCCAGGTCTGGATGGTGCCAGGGTGGATTTAGTTTTTTAGCTGAAAGCACAGGCACTTCAGAGGAAACACTGGGAGGAAGTGGTGTGAAGGCTCTCTGAGCAGAGGGTTGGTCCCTCCCCTGCTCCCTGGGCGGCTGCTGGGATGGGGACCCAGCACAGATCTGCCATCCTGGAGCTGGGCTTGGGGCCTCCAGGGTGTGTTTGGAACATCTGGCAAAGAGAGGCAGTTCTTAGGGCAATCTGGTTGAAAAGAGCCATTACAGGGTGGGCTTTTAGTGTGGGTTTGCAGGGTGGATTTGGGAAGGGGGGGTTGTTCTCCTGTGTGTTTACCAGGGCCTCTCGTTCCTGCAGTGGAGACTGGCAGGTGAGCAGAGCAGAGCTGGTTCTCCTGGGCTGGCACTGCCTAATCCAGTGCAAGGTGAAGATTAATTGTTTTCTCCAGTGTGGTGGTTTGGCAGGGAATAATCCTGCAGCTGGTGCAGGCTCATGGAGGCTGGAAGAGACTTCTGGAGGGCATTTGGCCTTTCTCCCAACTCTGAGGTCAGACCAGGTCGCTGCGTTGTCAAATATAATTCTGCCTTTTTCTGTATCGACTCCCCCTATCCAGGAGTTTTGGGGCAGAAAAAACTACGTCCACTATTATCTGAGTTCAGTAGAGTTGAAAGGTGAATTCCAACTACACCTTGACAGTGGGCCACAGGGAAATCTCATCCTTTTTTCCTCTTCTGTGCAAATATATTTATTTTGTGTGCATTTATTTGTCTTTTTCTGGGCTGCAGCCCTTGTGGTGCCAAACCACTGTGTGTCTCCTTTTAATATATGGTTTTTGGATGTAATGGGATCATCTGTTTCCAGGCTGGCAGATTTTGTGTTATCCTGTGAAGATGTAGTGACAGACATGAGTTTTCAGCAAGAATGAGGAAGGAAACCTCCCTCATGGCCACGTGAGTACTTTTATGCTAGAAAAGAAATAAACTGCAGGGGAAGTGATGGTCTGGATGGATTGGTGGGGGGCTAAGGTTTTTTTTGGGCTGAATTTTGATTTTACCCCTTGTTGGTGACACAAGTTACTGGAGCTCAGTCCAGGTACTGAGAATCAAGAGCTAGACTGGGCCTATCCAGGCTTGGTCACAGATCCAACCCCCAGCTCTTTCAGTTGCTTAATTAATAATCCCTTTTGTACAGATTAGGGGTGTTTTGTGCCTTCCTCTGCTCATAAGCCTGGGAAGGTGTTTTTTTTTTTAGTTACTGCTGTCTCCTATTTTGAAGAGTGAACACCAAGAACATCCCAGAGGCTGTTGTCTGATAAACACAAAGCAACCTTAAACAACACTGGCATCCTTAATTTCTCAGGATGATGCATCAAGAATGTATTTTACTATTGTATTTTACTGTTGCATTTTAAATTCAGGCCTATTTGCTTAAATTTATTTTTAAAAAATAGGGAACACTTGAATTTCCAATGCCCCAAAATCAGTAGTGGAATTGAATCTTATATAGGAACTAGTTTCTGAACTGATTTCAGAATCACACTCTGGGTTTAGATGGGGCATTATTTATTCCTGGGCTGTCAGTTTATATTTTTCCAAGGGATTTTATTGGAGTTTTTTGGGGATTTTCAAGTGTTCTCTACTTTTACAGGCTCTAAGCAGGGATGTGGGACTGAATCATATCCATCCAACAATACTTCACTGGTATATTAGAAATATCTTAATGAAGGGAGAAGCTTCAGCATGGAAATTATAGTGATTTTTTTTTTCCATGAAGGACCTAGAATTTGGCTCACTTAAAAGAGTTGTTGATATTATGTGGTTTTGGAGGCCAAATAAACCATAGGACCTCCCTTCAAGGTAGTTGGTGTGTTGTTTTTTAATGTATAAATTCGGGGGGGGGGAAGCCTTTAATTTTCATTTTTATGGTGAGTTCTGCTCTGACATTTCCTATCTCAGAGGTTTGGATTTTGGCTTGCAGGGTTTGGGGTTTTGTTTTTCTTTTTTTTTTTTTTTGTTTACCTTTTGTTTGGTATTGTTTTGTTTGGTTTTTTAATTACTATTTTTATTGTTAAGCTTGCTCTTAAGCCTGGTCTAAAACATAGAATTGGTTTCTACAGAAGATGAATCAAGTAATACATGACCTCACTGCAGCCTCAGCCCCTGAGCTCCAGTGATAATTAATCAATTGGTTAATTAAACTGTTCCTGCTGTGGTTCCTTTAAACCCAACAAACTCAAACTCCTGCCCATGTGTAGAACACTACAAGATCTAAGACAAACACTTTGAATTTCATGATAAACTAAATCATTTTGACTGTAATAAGGGACTTTAAGAATAAATTTTCTATTTTAGTGACACTGTTGGGTCCCAAGGTGGAGTTTAGACCCAGCCTTCACCTGAGCTGTGCCAGGTAGGTTTTTTTCCTGATAAATTGCAGAATTAGGTGGGTTTTGTCCATTAGGTTGCAAATAGTCTCCCAGTAAAGAGGAAACAAGATCTGCACCATGTTCCATCAGTTGCCACCTGCCCATAGAGGAAAAAACCCCAAACCCAGCAAAAAAGACATTTTCCCATCCTTTCATGGTGGACAGGACTCAGCAGGTGATGGAACAGAGGTAGCACATCACAGGTAGTCAGGGCAGCACAACAGGTGTATCCCGAATATGCTGCAAATCAAACAAAAATTATCTGTTATCTAATAGATTCAAATAAAACCATCTCTCTACCACACTCATACATCCGAGCAGGCACTGCATATTTGATTTTCCAACAGTATAACCCTGAGAGAGGAGGGGTAATTAAAGTCACCAGGGAGGAAGGTGAGCAAGAGGTAACTGCTGTTCTTTCAGCATCCCAGCACCAGTTCTGGAGACCAGAGACTCCAGTTTTTCCTGCACTATTAATGGCATGAGTTGTGTTTCCAAGCAGTACTGGCAGCTCTTCTTTTAATCCAGGTAACTCACGTCCCCACCACAATATCACCACATGTGGGTATTCCTACCCAGCACATCTGCAGCTGAGTCCACTGAGCAGCAAAAGGGCCACCAAGGAAACGTCCTTCTCTCAGCAAGACATTGACCCAGGGACTTCTTGGGTGACCAGTGGTGCTGTGTTAGTGATGGTCCCCATAAGGAGAAGGATGCTCTTGGTGAACTCAGAACACCTACAGAACCAGCACAATGGGGTGTCCCAATGCCAGTCTTAGCAGGCAGACATAATGCACAGACCTCACCACATCCTGCAAGGCAAATACACATTGTTAAGGTTAATGAACAGGGCAACCCGTTTTGTGAAACACATTGGCACACCTGAATTTTCAATTTTAATTCCCTGCCCTGAAATACAGTCACTGGGTATCTATTTTAAAAGCATGGGAAAGGAAACACCCACTAGGAATTCATATACTTGTCCACATGTGAGGCAAGTCATGAGTGACGTGAGCAGGACAAGACTCCGCAGATATTAAGGGGAAAATAATAATATATTTCTCAATAAAGCTTCTCTAACACTTAAAATTCATGCATTCAGAAAGATGGTTGCTGGTCTGGAGTCCCACAAATTACAGTGGAGATACATAACAACTAAAAATTAGTTTATCATCCCTGTCACACTGTGGAAATCCTGCTGAAACCCAGAGCATCCCACAAGCAGGAGCAGCCTCCTCTCCACCATCCTGACACATGCCCAAGAATCTCCAGCCTCCCAGAATAAACTACCCCAGGCAGAGCTGGAAAACTTTCTCTTCCTTGACAGCACTTCCCCAGCTCTGCGACCCTTCTCTGGACACCCTCCAGCATGTCAATGTCTTTCGTGTAGTGAGGGACCCAAAACTGAACACAATTTGAGGTGCAACCTCCACACCTTTGGATGAGATTCAAGTTATGCTTCCTCAGGGAGGATAAATAAGCATGTACTGCTGACTGTTGTTTCTTAAATCACTTGAGTTAATAGGCAAGAAATGCATTAAGATTAAAAAAAAAGAAAAAAAATTTAGAAGTTCTGGAAGAGAGGAGTGACCTAGAAAATCTAATTGTCCTCTGAACAGCAATTGCCCTAAGTTTGGAAGCTAAGTTTACTAATTAAGCTGAAACAGTAGATTTTAGTGGTGCTTAAAGTGCTAATCAACTCCTCTTTAAACCATGAGTCTCCAGCAAGTCTCTCAGCAATAACAGTAAAATGTTTTGCATAGAAATGCCTTACTGAGGGTCTGCAAAGCACCTCAGCTCTTCCAGAAGAGCTTCTTCCAGCTGCAACCAGCCAGCCATCGTCCAAAGGCTTTCAAGACCAGTTCCTCCAGGCTAAAAGCCCGTTCCTGACTTTTGCCAGCAGCAGAGGATTTGTGGGAAAGGGAAAACCTTCATTTCTCCCTTTCCATGCATTCTCACAGTCCTTAACCACTCGCTGACTTCAATCTGAAAGCATAAGGGTCCCTATTCCTTCCAAACACTTCAGTGTTCTGGGTACCTCAATCATTTCCCCCAAATTTAATTGTGCAGTAGAGAATATCTGTCATTAAAATCACCAGTCTTAGTGTCTCTGTGTGCTAATAGACAGGAAAAAAGGTAAAATGCAGGTATAACCTTGGATTCCAAAACATTAGCAATGTGTGGAGCAGCAAAGAGACAAAGCATCACTTTCTGACCAAGGTATTTTCAGGGAATCACAGTCCACAGCCCATGGAAAAAGATTATCCGTATCACTGCATCTCTGGGGACCAATAGCACAGACAGACCGTAGGACAAATTCCTGCCAAAGGAATCCAATGTTATGTAGGAAAATAACACAGGAACAGCATCAGTTGGGTCAGTGTATATTAAATAATGAGGTCCCCCGTAATTAAACCCACCCAGACACACATCCTAACCCACCTTGGAGAGGCAGGGACACTAATAGAATGGAGTGTCACAGCTCTGGATTCCCACCCTATTTCAGGGTCACCCATGTCTGTCCTTAGGACACAAGCAGCACATGCAGTGATGGTTTTGGGGGGACAGTGTAAACTTTCCTCATCGCTTGCACATCACCCAGTCATGGAATCCCAGAATGGTCTGAGTTGGAAGGAAGCTTAAATCTCATCCAGTCTCAGCCCTTGCCACGGGCAGGGACACCTTCCACTAGCCCAGGTTGCTCCAACCTGGCCTTGGACACTTCCAGGGATGGGGCAGCCACAGCTTCTCTGGGCAGCCTGTGCCAGGGCCTCACCACCCTCACAGCCAAGGATTTCTTCCAGTATCCCACCTAACTCTGCCCTCTGGCAGTGGGAAGCCATTCCCCCTTGTCCTGGCACTCCAGGCCCCCTCAGTGAGTTTTATTCCCTTCCAGTTTCAGTGGGACAGGTGTTACAGAAGATGCCAATCTCATGCCCAGGCTGACTGGGAACTGCTCTACAAACACAGCTACAGCCACAACAGCCTCATGTCTTCTTTCTACTCCATTGACCCAACCAACCTTGGTCATATCTCAAATACAGGACAGCTCTATCACCCAACACAATGACAGGTAATTTTGAGTGCTCTGTCCAAAGAAACCCTGTTGGGCTTGGAACATGATCCCACTAAACCTGATAAAACACATAGCTGGATGATCACTGTTTGCTCTTATTTACATCTGTTCAAAGAAAAAAGAAACATCCTCACTAAAACCTACATTTTATGCAGCAAAACCCTCAGTAAGAGATTCAGCACTGCAAATGTAACTCCAGGGCAGGAAAAACAACCAGTAAAAAGTAACATTACTGATCAAAGGGGAAAGAGATGGTTTTTGCCTTTCTTTTCAATCAAAGCTCAGTACATCAAGTTGTAACCTCTGCACGAAGCTTCCCGTTAATGGCAGCCAGTCTATGACAACTTGACACAGTGACCCTACTTCTGGGCCCAGGAGGATTATTAACAATCAGAGCACATCATAAGCTCTCACTCTGGTACAGGAGATCAACATCAGCCCCAGTTAAAGACAACCAGATCCTGCAGAAATCAGTGCTCAGAGGGCCAGTTTGCTTTAGAATCCCAAATAGCTGTCATGTCTGTATGGGTGCCAAATGTGGGAGCCCAAAATGCTGCACTCACCTTGGTTTCTTTGCTCCTCAAGGTTCTTTTGTGGACAGCTGCCAGCAACACAAAGCATTGATCTCCTTCCAACCCTGCTCCAAAAAGAGAAAATACAAAAATAATATACAAGAAATAAAAAAATAAAATAAAATAAAATAAAATATGCAATGCTTACTCTTCCAAGGAGCTCCCCTGGGGCTGGGACCTGCAACCACCTTGAGCCAAGAAGGATGTTTCTGACCATCCCAAACTTGCTTGAGTTTTTGGAGCAGTGCAGCTCAGCAGGGATGTGTCCAGACTAAACAGGCTCTTGCACTCCTTAGTGGAGGACAGTAAAGGTGTTGAGGGATAGTAAAATCAATGCTGTTTGTGCTGCCTCGCTCACCCAGCCCAGCCTTCAGCCAAGCATGTGGCACAAATATTTTAGATGCTGATGATGAACTTTTTGATGATGACTAGTGATGTTCCCTCACTAATCCTCCTTAATGACATCTTTGAAATTTGGTTTTGATCTTGGTGGCGGGAAGCACCACCAGCAAACCAGACACCCAGAACTGAAGGGTTTTTTTGGAAGTGACCAGCTCCAGGAAGGGAATAAAGCTGTTGGAGAAAAGCTGAGATCGCTGCAGGGGTCTCACTTACCAAGACTATCCATATGCCCAACCCCTATCAGCTGAAGCCACGATCTTGCTTCAAGGGTCTCTCTCCAAGCTGGGCCCTGCCCAGCAAACACCCTGTCTCCCAGAGACACCAAAATCCATGCCAAACCTCCTTCCTCGCCTATCTAACTCTGTTAAACACAAGCAGGAGAGCAGCTGCCTGCCAGTGCACACGGGGCACCCTCCATCCTTTCCATCCACTGCCACCCCCAGGCAGACGAGTCCATGTTAAACTGCACACAGTCCCATCCCTCCAATATTTCATCCACCCCCAAACCATTCTGAAGCCAAGGCTGCCTTAGCTGTGCCTTCGGCCTCGAGGCATTGTATTCAAGAGATCCATCAAGATGGTGTGTTAAAGTACTTTATTGGATACTCTGCACATTAAGCTTTGTACAAAAACCTCTCCATTAACACCAGAGTGAGTGACAGCCACCAGGAGCTTTGAACACTGGCTCAGCTCCCTTCTGAAGAAGCAGAAGTGAAAGTAATGTTAAAAAATTAGCCAGATTGGCTACACCAAGTTGGACCCCACCAGCAAACCAGCCCTGCAGTCTGAGCTGCAGCGCTGAGGATTAAAACCTCCATCCCAGACAAGTCTGGTTTGCTCTTGTGACCAAAGGGATGCACAGAAAAGGCTTCACAACTCCTGCTGTGCTCTGCCTCGGGGTCCTGCCTCCCACTTCCGATGCTCCTCCATCAAGTGCCACTGCAGTTTATCAAGACTAATTAAAAACCTCATCTCAAGAGCTCAAAGCCAGCATGGAAGAAATTTTCATGCCTGCCAGGGCCTCATTTGTCATCCGAGCTGCTCTCGGGCAGCAGGGCACTGCGGGAGCCCTTGGTGCCTCTGCGCAGGCACAAACCACAGTCCAGCTCCACGTCGATGTCCCCGAACTTCAGCTGGCAGGACTCATTGCAGCTGCAGGAGAGACAGTGACAGTGGTCAGGTGTTTGTGAGCAGCAGGAGCCGTCCTTGGAAGGCTGCTAAGGACTGTCTGCCCTGTGGTGGCACCCACCTCATCCTTCCCGGCCGAGCCACACTTGGACACTCATGGACACCTACTTTTCTCATCCCATGACACACACTAGTGATGGATTTCCCAGCCTAGCATGGGGTCTAGAGATTTCTCCTGGCCCCCCAGCTCCTCCACTGCTCCAGGCCCCCCAGGCCCCTCTCCCCCACATACCAGCGGGATGCAGCCGCGTTGGTGCCCACGACAGCGAGAGCACCCAGGTAGTGCCAGCAGAAGCACATGGTGAGGAAGGTCAGGTTGCTGCGATTGCTCTGATCCCAGCCTGGTCCTCCCCAGGGAGGGGACAGCACAAACCCAATCTGGTCATAGACAAAAGAGATGTCAGGCTTTAGCACATCTCTCCTCTTTTCCTCCTGATTTTAGCCAAGCTGTTGCAGCTGACTATGAGCACAATTAACCCCAAGTAACACCTGGAGCACTGCCCTCAGCACCCCCAGGCACCCTTGTCTCTCCAGACTGACACAGGGGTGGGTTTCAGGAAGAGATGGATTCTCTGCAGACAATCCTTAGGGTTTGCAGGGCAGCCCACCATGCCCAGAGAAAGACGATATCCCAAAGGTGACATTGCCAGGCTGTGCATTTCCCCCTAGGCCCAAAGCTGGCTGATTACATGAGAGATTTCCAGATGTTTCCAGTTACATGGAACAAGCAGAGGAAGAAAATGGACCTAATGAAATGAATAAAACCTCTTGATTTTAGTTTCCATCCCTTTTGGGCTCCGATTTCCATTTTCCAGCCATTTCCAAGTCTGTCCACACTGCCTATATTACACATGCACTTTTCCACAATGACAGCTCTGGCACCAAACCTCATTTCCTCTTCTTATTTACCATGATACACCAACCAGCCTACATGTTTAACCCCAACAGATGTGCCATAAGGGGCAGAGCAGCCCTGCTCCGCTCATCTTCCTGGGTGCAAAGCTCAGAGAACAATGAATATACACGGACCTGCCAAAGCCAAGAGCCCTGCAGAAGGAAGGAGCTGGTCCTGAAGGTCTCTAGGATGATGTGGTCTCGGAGGAACACCTCCAGGAGGGCACAGAGGGCTCCAGCAAAGATGGCCATGGCCAGCAGGGAGTGGAGGTGGTGGTCCAGTGCAGCATCGCTGTAGTCACGGAAACAGAAGAGCAAACCTGCCAAGATCCACACTGTATTAGCAAGGACACTCTGGGATCTGTTCTTTTAAAAAAAACATCTGAAAACAGACAACACTCTAGATTTTGCCATGATCTGCCTGGTGGGAAGAGCCAGACATCAACCAGGTTGCTGTCCCAACCTTCACCCTGCCAACACCACACAGCCCTGGCACTTGGGTCTGTTCTGCCCCCCGAAGAGCCCCTATTCCTGCAGGGACCCCTGTGCCCCAGCCAGAGCTGTAGGGCTGCCAGGAGGAGCACAGGGCTGGAGACCTTGAGCTCGGAAGATGGTGGGGAGCTTTGCATCAGAATTTGTCCCTCTGTGCATCCAATCAAGGCGGGGGGACAACACCTTTTTGTGACTCCAGAGAGAGCCAGCTGCTTGTCACCAGGAGCAGCACATCCCTCGAGTATCCCCTGTACACCTGGGCCACCCAGCTGGATGGAATCCTTCCTATGGCTGGGTTCACATTTAGGGAGGAACAGGGAGGGGGTGACTTCAGCACACAGCTAGTGCCATCACACCTCCACAAACCTTCCAGCTCTGCCTGCACGAAGCCTTGCTGATCCCAGAACAGCCCAGGAGCTGTCACACATCTGTCACACATCCATGAGCCCCGTGGTGCATCCCTGTCCCGTGTCCTGCCCTGCCCCAAGCACCAGGTGGGGCTCACCTTCGATGAACAGAGCCACAGACAGCGAGAGCCGGTCCAGGCCGGGCGGCAGCTTGAGCCGGGACTGCGAGACCATGTCCATGATTCCAGAGAGGAGGAAGAAAAGGTAGATGGTGGAGTAGTGCCAGTGGGTGAGGTCTGTCCAGCTGTGCGTCTTGGGGCTGTACAGCTGCAGGTGGGGACCGGTGGGGACAAACTGCTCCACCAGGATCCCTGGACAGAGAGGGGAAAGGTCACCCTTGTCCTTTCACACAGGGGAAAGGACAAGGCTGCAGGAGAACTTCCCTTGCAGGGCTGAAGCCCAGAGGAAAACATCACAGTGTGCCACCAGCACATCCCCAAGCCCTCCCACACCAGCTGCAGATGTTTCCCATTACAAACAGCCCCAGTCTTATGGGACAAAGCAGTTGCAGCATCATTAGATATTGGGGCAGAGACTCATCATCATCTCTTACCTACTAGAGCAAAGAGAGCTTTGAGAGCCCCCTCAAAGATCTCTGCACGCTGGGTCCCAGAGCTTGGCTGGCCCTCAGCATCACCTTTCCTCCTCAGGTACTTCAGGGGGTACCTTACGGACCACCAGAGACCAAAGGCGAAGAAGAAAGTGCCCCGGAGGGCACTGCCGAGGAAACTCGTCGGCATCGGGTTCGTGTTCTGGACCTGCAGGGACAAACAGTGCCTGGGGACTGACCCAAGGGAGATGTTGGGCTGCTCCCTTGCTCAGCATCCTCAGGGATCCACATCCCAACAAAGAGGGTGTACGTGGCTCTGCCATCAGCTGCGAACAGGTAATACCAGAGGTGGGACATCACCGCGGGGAAGCTGCCACTCTGCCCCACTGTGCACACGTGTGTGTATAGATGCGGCTGCACACATAAAGTCACCAGGACTTAGTGCCAGAGAAAAATATATAATATAGCACCCAAGAAAGCGTAACACCCAAGAAAACATAACGAAGTTTTTCCTAATAAAAAGCAACATGACAATTATTTCCTTAGACCATAAACTCCCTCCAAACTAGGCAATTACCAGGGTGTGAATCCAGCCCTGGATTCAGGAGCTCCAGCCAGCCAAGGCTTTGGCAGGAGGAAGCAACCCAGGAACCATTAACATTTCCAAAAGGAGCCTCATGTCTATTCCACATAACCTTTTTTTGACACAAGGGAAGAGATTTCATCTCCAGAGGAAGAGATCCAAGACTAAAAGCCTTGACATTAAGTGGGATCAATGCCACTGAGCACCAGGGAGGATGGAGAGGAGTAAAGGTACAGCAAATTTATATCCTGCAAAGTATTTAAGCCCATACCCAAATTCATAGAAAAAAAATCCCAGTGCAGCAAGTGCAGAGGGAATAAATAGTGATCTAAGTGCTTAGAGCAGTAAGCCTTTGATATTACCTTGGGTGGTCTTGTCCCTTCCAGCAAAACCTCTCTCCTTGCCGTCTGTAAGCTTCTACCACCTAAGGAGGACTCCCTTTTCTCCTCCACGTGGTTTTCTGGTCCTTTTCTACAGCTGGGATGCGCAGAGAGGAAGGCATTACTCATCCCAAAGCTCCCACACCGACCTGCCCTTGCATCACAAATCACATCCTCACCGTGTTTATAAATACCAGAGCAAATTGCAGAGGCTGGATGAACAACTCCAGCACGTTTGCCGAGTCCTCCCACACTAGAAAGTAATTAGGCACTGCAAAAGGAGGGTAGGATGTGGCAAGTGCCTGGGGGGAGGGAGAGCTCTGCAAGATGTCCCTGGTCGGGGCTGCAGCGCCCAAGTTGGTTGGACTGGCTCAGCCCTGAGTGGCAACCATGGGTTTGGATGTGGAAACCATCATCATCCATTGCATCTGTGGGACACAGACAATCCAGGGAAGGCTCAAAACTGTGTTAAGGTTTCCTTCCAGGAGGGAAGTTACTAAACAGTCTTTCAGGGAGGTGAGAAACGCCCCATCCAGGAGCTGGTTTGAGGACCAGGGATGCCTCTCTGCTCTATTTTGGGTGCCCACATTAGGGTGAGGTGGCCCATGCCCCGGGAGAACCCAGGTCTTTCCTGATTATAGCCTGGACACCCAGTCCAGGGCACTTATCTTCCCTGCACAGACATCTACATGCTGGAGTGACTAACAACAAATGCGATTAAAGCCCGTTTAGGCAGCACACAATTGCACAATATATAACCAAATTTTACCATTGTCCTGTTGTGACTGCCAGGGCAACAGCCTGGGGCTGGAGTCAGGAGTGTACCCTGATCCAGAGACATGTCAGGAACGTTAATGTGACGTGATTAACTGGAGGAGAGGAGAGCAGAGACATCCCAGAGCCCAGAAATGACAAATGACGTGTCTCCCCTGCAGCTCCAGAGGGTGCTCCAAAGTCACAGCAGCATCCAGCATTAACCCAGAGATCCATCGCCCCACATCCACCAACCATCCCCCCTTCACCTGAGTGACCAGCATACCCAACCCACTGTTCCAGAGCTGTCCCTGGGATCTCTTACCCTGACCATCCCGCTCCCCAGCAGAGCAGACTCGCTCTACAGGGCCAGGGACCCTTTTGCTTTGAAACCTCTCAGCAGCTCAATCCAGCAAGGCTTTGGGGAGCTGCCATGAGTCCCCTTTGCTTCCCACACCTGGACACAGCACAGAATCATTGAATGTTTTGGGTTGGAAGTGATCTTAAAGGTCTCGTCATCCCACCCCCTGCCATGGATGCTCCAAGCCCCATCCAACGTGGCCTTGGACACTTCCAGGGATCCTGGCATGTCCTGGGGCATCTCTCCCTTAGCAGGGATGTCCCAAACCCACCCTTAGTCAAGCAGAAATGTGCATGTAACCCACTCAAAAAAACCCCACCTTCTTTCATAAAACAACCACTCTTCTGCAGTGAAACCAGACATGTTTCCAAGCAACAGTCCATTTGCACAGCTCATATACTTGAAGCACAGGAAACATCCACAGAGCCCCTCAACCAGCCCAGTGAGCCCAGCCCTGACACCCCTCATCCCCAGCTGCCCCCACCCCGGCACTGAGCCCACGCTCACATAAAAGCTGATTAAGCTTCCAGTGAGCAGAGCCAGGGAAGAGCAGAGACACAGGATTATTTATTCCTCCTGTGAGCTGGTTTGTCTGTCAGAGCCCCTGAAATATGGCTGCAGTCAGAAGTTATTACCTGAGCTGCCCTTCTCCCCCCGCAACTCCCGGGCTGTGCTGCTCTGCTTTAACATCCATATGGGAGCTGCCTGCTCTGCTTAGGAAGCCTTTCCTGACTGCTCCCAGCCTGCCCAGGTTCAGCTCAGGAGAGACAGCATTCCTGCCCAACTTCCAGGCTCTCCCCTGGAGCCATTGCAGCTCCAGATCCATCACTATTCATAATTTTGATCCCACTTGCCCCAGCTGATGAGGGGGGATCGATGCTCAGAGGGTGCCATCCCTGTGGATACACAAGCATTCCCTACAAGCACCCTGGGTGCAACTATCAGCATCCCAGAACAGCCAACTTGTACACAGATGGTAAGACCAGCACCTGGCCATGGATGTTTGGAGGGTCTCCCTTATGTGTATCCTCCTCCATCTTGGACACTTCCAGGGATGGGACAGCCACAGCTGCTCTGGGCTATCTGGGCCAGGGTCTCACCACCCTCACAACCAAGAATTCCATCCCAATAACCCATCTAACCCTGCCCTCTGCCAGTGGGAAGCCATTCCCCTTGTCCTGCCACTCCATCCCTTGTCCCAAACCCCTCTCCAGCTCCCCTGGAGCCCCTTTAGGCATTGGAAGGGCTCTAAGTTCTCCCCGGAGCCTTCTCTTCTTCTCCAGGCTGAACAACCCCTATGCCCTGCCATGATGTACCTCCAAAACACAATGAGCCCCTAAAAAGGGGATAAAACCACATATTTCTGGCAGAATGCCTCCATCAGCACCACTTCCACCACCATCATCACCCTGAACTTTGGTCTCCGAGAGATGGACTCTCCACACCTCCCTTCTTCCCAAGCTCCAGCAGCCACAACCATCCCATGACACAGCTGCTCACTGGTGTATGGGTGGAAGAGTTTACCTGTGACTCCTGCCTGTCCTTCTCCCTCTCCAGAAGTGTCAGCAAGGAGGTTATTACTCAGAAGAGGCAGATAAAGGGAGAAGCCAACACGGGGAGGTGGCCCTCAGACAGGATGTTTGGAGCTGAACATCCTGCAGGCCAGTTCAAAGCACGCTGAGTCAACCAGCTTTCCCAACCTGGGACACCTCCTGTCTGCTCTTAAAAAAAAACAACCAGCAACTCTTCTGCAGTTTGCCACAAAAATCAGGAGGAGCAGCCAATTCCTGTTCCCATGGCAACCATGTATATTCAATTATTAAGATGGGTTTTGGTTTTGGGATGACTGGGAAAAGAGCCAAGAAAAGATAAGGCTGCAATGTGGTCTGACAGGGCCAGGCCCTGCTGGAAGTCTCTGAACTGGGTTGCCAGGGACATGACAACCCTTTTAGGGGGTCCAACCATATAAAAGTTGCCTAAGGGCACGAGATTTTCAGTCAGGAGCTCACAAACCAGAGCAGAAACTTTGTGAGCTCCACCTCCCAGCCCACAGCAGCCAAGAAGGGGACGATGGCTCTCTCTCCCCCCCAGAATATGGGTTGGCAGGACACAGCCGTCTGTTTTACTCCTTTTTACCTCTCCAAAACTCAACACTGCCCAACACCAAGCACCCACAGACACAAACCATCTCTGACCTGCCCATCCCACTGCCAAGGACTTCACAGAGGAGCAAAGCAAGTGCCTTAAGGCAGAGAAACCCCACGGGCCACCTCAGTGTTCCCATCTCCCTCCACAGCACTGAACTGATGGTGCAGAAACACTCAGCATTGCTCTGAAGCCCTGTTCAAGCCCCCAGACACAGGCACTAAAAACCACTCAGCACATTCCCAATGCAGGATTTCTCCTGTGGAGTTGTGTGTTTCTCTCCCATAAAACCAACCCAAAGCCACCCCCAGCAAACCCGCAGGACAAGCCATGCCCAGCGCCACACACGGGAACCCCAAGGCTGGAGCAGCACAGAGGCAAAACAGCTGCACAACCCTTCCCAGGGTGATGGGCTGTGCTCCAGAACAGCCAGAAAAGCCACCAAACCATAGCCAGGAGCTTTTATTCCCATTATCTCCATCTCAAGTGGGAGGAAGGAAGGAAAACAAGAGGCTGGTGGTGGTGCTGGCACACAACCATGCCACACACCCATCACTGCTCATCTCCAACGGTGCCTGAGGAGCAGGATGTGTGACAGAGGGATGAACACACCTGAAAAAGGGTCCTGGACCAGCAGGGAAGCCCAGAGCAGCAAAGGGCCTTCCACAAATGCAGTTTCACCCAAGTTTAAGCTCCAGAAGCGTGTTATAACACTGAATCCAAGCACAGGGAGAAATACAACCCTCACAGGAGCTCTTCCTTACACACCTGCCCCTGAAAACAATATAGAAAAAGAAACATACCTTTTTTGCTGGAAAAAATCCAGGAGCACCATCAGGGACCTCTTTCAGCTCAGTTTTTCCTTCTGCAACCACCCACCTCTACAAACTCCAAAGGGCAGCTTAGTACAAAGCCCTTTCCCAGTCAATAGGAGTCAAGTCCTTGGGGAAAGTGGGGAAAGGCAAACAGGGAGGACAGCAGCTGGAGAGTGAGGGGAGGAAACAAGGCCCAGCTGAAAAGTACCTGCTCAGAGGATCAATGTGCCTTTTTCCATGGAATTTAAAGGGCCAGCAAAGAGTAAAGCTCATAGAGAAAGTTTCTATGAAAAGGCAAACTCGAATTACAGACTGTGAAAGATGTTTTTGGTGTGTTGAATGGTTGAGGAACAGGGGTTTCTACCCTTTTGACCATCCCCATGAGAAAAATGAGGGTGAAACTGTGACAAGTGGTTGTGAACAGCCCTGAAGAAAGGGTGGCAACCCCCCCCCAAATCCCAGAGTCGGTCACACACACCACGTGTGCTAAAATCACTGTGGGCACAAACAGATGCAATTCCATTCCAGTTCCAGCACATGCCTATCCCCATCTTCCTCCCAGGGAGAGACTGGGGGAGGCAGATCTGTGTCCCACACCCTCCAGCTTCTCTAATGTCCTCGAGCTAAACCTTGAACTGAATTTGATTTAATATTTTTGTGTCCCTCTTTTCCTTTTTCTCTCTCAGCTGTAACTGCAACATCCTCTCCCTGAAGGTTCATCATCGGCCTCGGTGCTAATGAAAAATGTGATAATGTTTGCCTCCTTCCCAGGGGTGGCAGGAGGCACAGTCTAATTAAAGGTTTGCCAGCAGCTCGAGTGCTGCAGATGGATGGTTGTTTGGGAAGTGCAAAGGATTATTATTATTATTATTATGACGACTGCTAACACCAGATTTCATAAACAGGCAACAGGGGAGGTGAAGCAGGTGGTAAAAGCATAGGCAGGACTTGTTCTACTGCCCACACCTTGATCTCAGCCCTACATTAGTGTGGTGTGCAGGGAGATCCTATCTCTGCCCGAGGAATGAGTGGCTCGTGGATGGGCTGTGCTGGGCTCTTGATGAAGGGTTTGTCTTTCCCGTGGCAGGAAGAGCCAACTGCCAGGAAATTTGGCTGCTCTGAGAGGTGTTGTCTGTGCTCCTTTGTAAGAGAAGGGCAGGACTGGTGGGAGGATTGGCAGCTCCTTCCGGCCGTGGATGAGCAGGACACTTGAGTGACAAAATTCAACATCAGTTACACAAGAGAGAAAACATCTCTGGGACATTCCACAGGGCATCCTGCTCCTTTTACAATCAGTGTGGCTATGGATACAAATGCATCCCCCAGCCCACTCCAGCTGCATGGCCAATGGGTCCAATACAAAGACACTATAATTCAATTTATAGAACCATAGAATTATTTAGGTTTGAAAAAAACTCCAGGATCATCAAGTCCAACCTTCGAGTCCAGCCATCATATGCCGAAAAAAACAACAACTGATTGATATTAAAGTCGTGTTAAAAGCAATTCTCCCTGTAGGACTGTCCTAAAATATCTATAGGAAACAAATGCCAAGATGGCTTGTGGTTGCACCCCTCTATATAACAAACCATCTCCAGACCATTCACTCAGACATCTTCATGCCTTTGGAGACCTAAACTATTTACAAACATGTTTTTTAGCCAAAATGAAAATCCTTAATTCTCACCCAGAAATGAACCCCAATTGTAGTTCCTTCCTCAATCACAGGATCTCTCCTAATTCACTGACCTTCATACCTTGGGAAAGAATGTGCTCCAGAGCTGGAAAACAAATTAGTGAGTGCTCTGCCGACAGTCCTGGGATGTTTGTAGAAGCAGGGAGTTAATGAGGCAGACAGAAACTATTCTAGACACTGGGTGCTGCAGAGGGAAAAGGTGTTTTGCGACCACATAGTGACAAGGGCCAAGGACTGAGAGCAGCAAGGAGAGCTGTGAAGAATTAAATAAACCCTCTCCCACTTTCAAAAGCAAGGAGTGCTTTCAAAAACCAAAGCCAGCTTTCATCTATGCACCCTGGGATGGAAAAAACCTCTGGCTTTTGGACGTCGTGTGGCTGCAACTAGCCTGGAGTATGCTCCTGGTGCCACCTGCTACTGCCCTCCTCTGGCTGTTTACTGGGAATAGTGATGCTTGGGCTGGTTCCTGAAAGAAAATAATTTGGAGGAGAGCAGAAATAATTCAGGGGCCTTTTTGCTGGTCAATGAAGTGATCTCTGTCCTGCAGCACTGCAGTGACTCGGTTTGTCACCTTCCACCTGCCAATAGGAGGTGGCACCTGCAAAATGGGTTGTGCCTCATTGCAGCAGCAAGAGGAATTCTTGAGATTTAGAAAAGCTATTCTGCTTTGGCAGAAAAAGAAACATCTGCAAAATGCTCCTTGTGTTCAGCAGTTACAACTGAGATTTTATTGTGGTGTTTATCAGATGGATTTAGGGAGATGCAGCTCTGCTGCTTCACTCTCCTCACTCCGAGTCTGCACCTTCCAGTATCCAGCCCCGCACAATAAACTGGCTCAGCAGTGGGAATACAGGAAAGTTGGCATTCAAGGAAAGTTGGCTAGTCTTTATAGCAGCATTAATATCCAGGTTGTAGCTCTGGTGTCTGCAACAGGCTCTTTGCACGTGGGGGATGGGGGTTAAAAGATGCCTTCCCTTGGACTTGCCAGGAGCTGCTTTTCTGTGCAGTCATGAACACGAGCACAAAAATCAGCTGCCATCCATCCCCCTCATTTCACAGCAGGGAGATAACCTCCGTGCAGAGCATCCTTCCTGCCCCAGGCATTGAGACATGAACAGTTGCAATTCACCTCATGCTATAAACATAAATATATATATGTATATATTTATTAGATTTACTGTTTTTAATCCTCATACTTGCTTCTGGCATATTTTCCTCCTGAATAGGAGGTGACATTTCCAGTCACTTTTTGCAAGAAATTAGCTGGCAAAGGCAGCCTAAAAACAAACCCTGTGCCTGTTTCATCTCCTTTCCAAGCTGAGGGGGTTTATTTTCAGTGGAAAACTGGGACGTTTCATGACTCCCTGCTGCTTAACCGTGTATGTTACAGTCCTCCAGGCTTTGCAGGTCTGAGGGATGGATTTGTCTAAGCTATTATTACACAGTCTATAATTTATCAGTCTTAAATTTAAGGATATCAGCTCAGTGAGGATTTTTATTTCCCATTTATTCACTCTCTCAGCCTTTAAGTGAACATGAAAACGATTAACAAAACCCCTCTTTAGTTCAAAGCTGCAGTGATTACATTCATATTGTGTACAATCAAGCCCTGCTGGTGCAAAAAATTGCCATAACCTCACATTCCACACTCTTTTTCTCATTCTCTTCGGGGTGGTGCCTTGCTCCAGAGGTACCTGACCTCAGCCTGGAGGTTTCCTTGACTTCAATCACAGCAGGTCAAAGTCTCCAGACTCTTGGAAAAGTCAGCTGGCCAAAGGATGCCCTCCATCCCTATGGAAACACACCTGGCAACCCATGGGATGAAGCAATCTTGTCATGTTGAATTTTCATGCTTCATTTTGTTGTTGAAAATCACTTAAAATGGTGCTTGCCCCTGAGCTGGCAATATCTGGGTATGGATGGAGGGCTCCTGCCCTCACGGGCTCAACTTGCTGCCCCACAGCACAACAGTGGCTCCTCTCACTCCTCCAAAACAGAAATATTTCATTAGGATTTTTTTCTTCTAGAAAACAGATTGTTCGTGTATTTGGAGAAGAAGTTTGCAGCTTCTTCACTCTTCATCAGAGCCACTCAGGAAGGTGGCCTGGGAGCTGGGGTCACCCTTCTGCTGCCGGACCCCCAGGCTGATGTAGGGCTCTCCACTGCTTCTCCTGAACCTCTGGAGGCACCTGTAGCACAGGAGCAATAAATCACTGATAGCAAAACCCTCAAACTAATACCGCTCACCAGAATTCTCATGCAGAGGTCCTGAAATGATGTTGATGGGGGACTGAGGGGTTTTTATTCTGTATAAAGTCTATTTGCTGCCTTAAACTGGACTATCCCTTCTGTAGCCCACACAACAGCCCTTAGAAAACCCCTTAAAGTGGGATAATGTCCCCTTCCCATCGCCTCGGAAAAGCCACGCTGGGGGCTGGCACTGCTGAACCATCAGACAGTGCTCTCGTCCCTCTGATGATTCAGTGACAGCCAACTGCTTCAGAGTCCTTGCAAGGGAGGGGACAAAGTGTCAAGGGGACCTGGAAATGTTTTCATTTCTCTATTGAATTAAAGTTTGACTTCAGCACTCAGTGCAGAGGGAAAAAATTGTATGACTTCCAGGAGCAGCTCTGGGGGCTCCATTATTTGACTTCTCCCTGTTTAATGCCTGTGCCTCCCACTGACACTCTTTTGCATTCTGTGCACTCAACAAATACTGTGTGTGCTTGTCACCGGCCCTCAAACGTGTTGGAGTCTGAGGCTGCTTATTCAGCTGTGACTTTGTACTCTGGAAAGGGCTGGAGTACATCTGTGTCCCACTGCAGCCACCCCCATCCCTGCCCACCCCACTCCTTCCTCAGTTCCTGCCCAGCCATACCAGTAAGTGAGGGTGTAGTTTATAGTCAGGACTGCCACAGCGGCTGCCCAGTGCCAGAAGAAGCACATGGTGAGGAACATGATGTTGTCATGGTCCTCCTCATCCCACATTGGACCTCCCCATGGCTGGAAGAGCACGACTCCGATCTGAGTGGAACAAGAAATTCATTAACTTGGGGAGAAAATCATTAGAGAATCCCAGAATCCCAGACCGGTTTGGGTTGGAAGGGACTTCAGAGATCATCTCATTCCACCGCCTGCCATGGGTAGGGACACCTTCCACTCAGGTTGCTGGACACTTCCAGGGATGGGGCAGCCACAACCTCATCCACCCTCACAGTGAATCACCTCAATCCCCGTGGTGACTGAGGGTCTGAGACAGTAAAGTCCAGCCTTGCAGAGAGGCCACACAAAGCCAGACTGTGCCCCAGATCTCTCTTTTTCTGTATGATATCCAGACACAACCGTCTCTGGGCATTGTAAACTCTGAGCCATCCTTTAAAACCCCCAAATTTAGTATTTTACAAACTCAGCCCAGTTTTTAACCTCTGAATAAAGGCTGGTTTGAGTTACTGGGGCTGAGAAAGGGGAGGAGAACTCAGATTATTTTCAGCAGCTTAGTTTTGGGAGCGATTATCTTTGCTTCTCCAACTTCTCCCAAAGTGAGCAGCTGGCTGTATCTTAACTCAGCCATTTTATTGCTGGGGGGGCCTTTGCATTTTCCCACTAAACCAGAGGGAGGGTTGCAGGGTGCATTAGACACATTAAGCAATTAGTACTTGGTTGTTAGATACTGCAAAACGTTGCTCGCTGGCTTTCGCTCTTCCCCCCAGAGAAGCGATAAGCCAAGACTAACAGCTCTTTCATCAGGAGCAGCCAGCAGAGATGACCTGCGAGAAGTAAATTCTCAGTCTGGGTTATGAGCTATTTATGAAGCCAGCCTGGCAAAATTATCCCTCGGAGACGTGTGATTGGTATGTGATGTACAGCTCCTTCTCCTCTGTCCCCACTGCTCCCTCTGAGGAGGCACAACTGACCTGCCAGAACCACGTTCCCTGGACGATGGTGACGCCAGCTCTGAACATCTCCAGGACAATGTTGTCCCTGAGGAAAACCTCCAGCAGGATGCTGCCAGCCCCAGCAAAGATGGTGATGAGCAGCAGGGAGTGGATGTGCTGATCCAACATGGGCCGGTGGAGGACGTGGTAATAGAAGAGAAAACCTGTCAAAACACGTGTCCTGCTTAGAGCAACACTAGCAGCAACACCAACTGTGGCCACAGAGCAGAGCAAATCAACTGCCTGGATGGTAAACTGAGACAGGTCACCATGTAAAGATGGGACTCCACATGGCACCATCCCTCTGGGTCTCCTGGTATCCCACCATACCAGAGGGATGAGATGCCCAGCCTTAGGGCAGGAGGATCTGAGCAATACAGGAACCAAAGACAGGCTGGTTTTCTTCCCCCATCAGTGCCATTACCTTTCCCCTCATAACCAGGTTTCTGCTCTGTCCTACTTTCCTATTGCTAAACTTCACCATTTCTTGGGAGCCGTAAATGATAAATTTCCTGTTATTACAAGCCAAACTTTGCCTGTTAAGGTGCCCCGACTGCTGCCTCAAAAGTTGCTGTGATCATGAAGGGGAAAATAAGAGGAGATGTGCAGTTTCTAAATAAGCAAGACCTTCTTTTCCCATGGTGGGGGTTGAAACTAGATGGTCTTTAATGTCCCTTCCAACCCAAGACTTCATATGATTCTGTGATCCAAGAGGGGTCTGGAATCATAGCTGGCAACTTGCAAGACAGCCAGAAGACAGAATGATATTTGTGATGTTCTGTAGCCAGAATAAGTCACTTCAATTTGCCATGTACCCCACAAGCAGATGAGGCTGACGATGCCTGCAGAGCAATCCGTGGCTCTCAAGGGGAGTCCAGGGCAGGGGAACAGCTCTGAGCATGTCAGATGATGCAGCAGCCACCAGCCATTCATCACGAGGGAGCTCATTCTGCTGCTCCACACCATGATCTCCCCAGAAATCCCAAACCAAAACCTACTGATGCCTGTATTTCCCATCTCATTCCAGACTGCCCTGCAATAATATGTCACCTACAATGTGTAGGACATCCAGAGGCATTCCAAGTAATATTCCAGTCAGGCAAGGCAAATTTTAGTCCTTCTCTGACTCTGTCTCACTTGGTGTGTTCAGCTGGAGAAGAGGAGACTGAGGGGAGACCTCATTGCACTTACTTTTTCCTCAGGAGGGGCAGAAGAGGGACAGGCCCTGAGCTCTGCTCTGGGGGGACCAGGGACAGCACTCAGGGAATGGCTGGAGCTGTGTCAGGGCAGGCTCAGGTTGGATCTCAGCAAAAGGTTCTTCCCCCAGTGGGTGGTTGGGCACTGACCAGGCTCCCCAGGGCAGTGGGCACAGCCCCAAGGCTGCCAGAGCTCCAGGAGGGTTTGGCTGATCCTCTGGGGCACAGGGGTTGACCCTTGGGGATGGGCCTGTGCAGGGCTGAGGTTGGACTGGATAGCCATTGTGGGTCCCTTCCAACTCAGCATGTTTTGTGATTCTGTGATCCCTCCCCAAATTAAGCACCACCTTCTTCTACCAACCTTCAACAAACACAGCTGTGGACAACATGAGGCGATCCAGGCCCCGCGGCACCGCCTGGGAGATGTAGGTGAGGACGTCCACCAGCCCGGAGAGGCCGTAGAACAGGTACATGGTGGTGTGCTGCCAGTTCATCAGCTTCACCCAGTCCCGGCTGGCCCCGCTGTACAGGTACAGGTGTGGCCCGTCCGGCACGAACTGCTCCGCCAGCATCCCTGCACAGACACACGGCAGCTGGGGGCTTGTGAGGAATGCTGTTTCATGCTACTCACTCCTGCTGGAGGCTTCTGAAGCAACAGCTTCAGGTTTGCATCAGGGAGAAAAGACCACAGAAGAAACTCAAGCCTATTAACACAAGCTCAACTTTGGGAAGGGGGACAAGATTTGGTCTTTTCACATCAAACTCTACCAGAGATTAAGGCAACATGAACATCAAGGATGCCTCCAGGCTGCCCAGGGAAGGGGTGGAATCACCATCCCTGGAAGTGTTCAAACACATGTAGATGTGGTGCTCAGGTTCACGGTTTAGTGGTGGACCTGGCTAATGGTTGGACTTGAGGATCTTAGAGGTCTTTTCCAACCTTAATGATTCTCTGCTCCTTCCATACCTGAGCCAGTTTGTCTGGAGTCAGGGCTCCAGTGCAGTCATCACTGCAGGCTGGGAATTTACCCACATGGCAAGTGAAATGTAAGCCTTACCTATGAGAGCAAAGACAATTTTCATTCCCCCTTCCATGGCATCCACACGCTGGAAACTGTAACTCCTGTGGGATTTCTTATTCGCTTTCTGGCTGAGGTACTGCAGAGGGTATTTCACAGACCACCAGAGCCCAAAGAGCAGGAAGAAGCTGCCTGGAAGTGCGTGACCCTTGAAATTCGCCATCCTGACAACCTTCTCTGGCTACAAGGCAAAGAAAAACAATGCCATTATTCAACTTACACCAGTTATTTGGCGTAACACTGTGAAAAATAGGATTTCCCTTGCACGGAGGCCTGGAAAAGGCTTGACCTAGCACATAGGATTAGGTCGGAGAACTGGAAAACCCTCCAAGGGTGAGAGGTGGGAACAAATGGGACCTCTCTGAGGTCCTTGCCCCAAGATTAGAAAATGCCCAAAAAAGCCAGACTAGTTTAGCGAAAATCCCTAAATCTGCCACAATCTCTGACACATCCCAGCCTGTACCTTGCATTCCTGGGATCCCTCCCAGCAGCAGCTCCTGTTTTTCCTGCTCTTCTGCAAGAATGAGCAGACTAGGGAAGGGGGCTTTTTGGGACCAGGGAGGAGAGATAATACACAGGGAAAGCAGTAACGTCTAGGGGTAAACGCCAGTGAGTTTCTTTAGCTCCTTGAATAGCCACAGAAGTCAAAAATGTTTTAAAATTCCTGAAATTATTTCAGCCCATAGAGGGGGGAAATATACTCTGCATTTATTCCACAAACCAAAGCATTTTGTTAAAAATAGAACTTCCCAAAAGCTGCTGGAAAAATACACTGTGAGTTTGGGCAAACCAACCAACTCGCTCCCTGCATCCTGACCTCCTCACACTCTTCCCTCCCCAGGGCACCCCTAAGCCAGAATTTGCAGGAAGGATCCCAGCCAGGCTGCCCCTCCGTGCCAGAGCGCACCTCCCCCCTCTCCCTCCCCCAGCCTGTAGGGAGCCAGGGGACCCATTTCCTGGGACAATTACACCAATTAAGCCAGGCTGGCTTCTGTTTGCCATTTGCTGGTTTGCTTAATTAGGTGGAGAACTGATTAGTTCTTTCATGTGAGCTCCAGTGTATGCTCAGGGCCCGCCTGGGTGTGAGGGGGTGCCAGGCTGGGCAATTGGGATGGTTGGAATTGATAACAAAGGCTGTGCTGCTGTCGCCCAGGACGTCCTTCTCCAGTCAGTGACCTCCTCTCTGTGCTTAACACCTGGCAGAAACCATCCCCCTTGTGGGGTGGATGCTTTGGAGCTGGACCTGAGCTCCCCATCCCAGGCACCCACATCCTGATCATCCTTAAACCACCAGTGGCATTTTGGCCTTCAGTCTCCACTCGCTGGAAATATAAACCAAAAATGCTCTTCTGCTCTTGCACAAAGATAATTTGGGTTGAATATGGCTCACTGCTGTCAGCCTTGGAGAGGAAGAGCCGTTCCTTGGCCTTTATTAATGTCTGATTTCAGTCAGTTTGTCCCAGGGACACCTGGTTTCATCCCTTGAAGTCCATGGTTAATGCAGGTACCATCTCCCAGAGGTGCCTGTCCCCAGGCAGGAAAACCCGCTGCATTAGCCCTGTAGCCAACCTGCCTGATCTGAGCTGGTTTAACCAAACAGCTCATCCAACACCTGGTGGGGAGCAAACCGGCTCCTTGTGCAAACACCACCCCAGGACGTGCAGCTACACACGGCAGTGTGGTCACACCAGGCTGGTCCCACAGTCCTGCCCTCATCAAACACCTCTGAGCTACCAGTGGGTTCAGGAAAATTAATTTAGGAGGAGACTTTCTAAGCTGTGCACAGAAATGGTGTTTTCTCCTGTACTCACTGGCAGCTTTGGGGGTTGCTGTGAGCAGCACTGCAAAGGCTCTGCCTTAACTCATGACTTCAAAGGAGAGATGTATTGACAGTGGGTACACCGGGTAATTAAACAGAAAATCAAAGCAGTGCTGGCACGGTCCAGTGGGTTAATATAATCATCCCTGTAGTCCTGTCAAACAGACAATCAGGGAATGGGAGCATCCACCTGGATCCCTGTGGTTAAGGGAGCAGCATTCCCGAGCCAGGGAGAGGGCTGGAAAATCTGTATTTTCTGGGTGAGCAGAGAGTCCCATCATGTGCCTGCAGTGAGGTAAAGGCTTTAAACTGAAAGAGGGGAAAGTTAGATCAGATACAAGGAGGAATGGTATAAAATCAGGGTAATGACTGGAAGCAGAACTAAATCCACCCCAGAATACCACAACAAGAAGTACTGCAGCCATATTATGCCATTTTAATGGTATAATTATAAAAGGACCACAATAACGTGTAGGCAAACATATAACTCTGTGATGTAGCTCCAGCAGTTACATGTTAAAAGGCAGATTCACAGTGAGACCTTCTTTGATGAAGGATGGTTTTTTGGCCACAGCACCTCAGCTGCTGTCAGTCTGTAGGGCTGGGTTTGATGAGCTCCTCCAGGTGCAGATTTGGCATGAGGAGAGAACCAAACCCTCTCTGGAAGGCTGGAAACAGCTCCGTTATTTCCAGGTAAACATCAGTGTCTTTTCACCTCTCATGTCATTGTGAGAGACACATCTCAGGGTTTCCCTGCTGAGATCAAAACAGTCAAACTGGGTTGACCTGAAGGATACCCTCATTAACCTCAATTAAAGATCAGTTAGACGGAGCATGCATGTCCACCTCACAGTGTCTGCACGAGCTGGGCTGAGCTCGGTGGGGCGATGGGGGCTGTTGTGGGGTTGCTGGAGTCCATTCCCGCCTGATCCCTCACTAGCAGGAATCACGTGGCTCAGCTGGGACCTGTGACCAGCAAAACTCTTTCTCCTGTTTCTCTTTCTCCTCTGAAAACATGCAATAGGTAAGCGCAGGAGAAAAAACAGCCACAATTATGTTTGTGCCTTGGGGCACAAACAGCCCCTGTTTATCCCTACAGCTCCTAAGGAAGTGAGACTTGCCTGCAATCAGCAGGGAAAAGAACAAGCTGGAGGTCCAGTGGATGCTGAGGTTGGTGGCCACAGCCACCTTCCCGGGACATCCCTGCTGAGTGTGACTTTGCCCCTTCCCTCATCCCCCTACCCCGTGTCTGATGACAGACCAGTGTCCCCGCTGGCCTGTCATTAGTGCACTTTACCCCTGTTTATTACGATGCCCTGTGCTGCATCAGCTTAATGATTTACTGCTTCATCTGCTCTTATCACCTCCCTGAGGAGCTGGTTCCTTCTTGGTTCACAGCTAATGCACCAACCACCCAGGGAGGCAGCCGGGAGGATGGTGAAGAACCCAGTGAGACTCTCCCCTCCTCCTCTTGCCCTACTCTGGCAGCCACAAAACCTCTTTTCAGCCAAACCCTGGGCCATTTTACTTTTCCAAGTGTCTCGTTTGCTTTACTGAGATTTTGGGGGTTTTTTTAAAGGTTTTATTAGTGCATTGATAGTGTCTCAGTCAGGGCATCACTTCCATTTCCCCAGCTTGGAATTGCAGTCTGAAGTTCACCAGTGGAAACAGCTCGCAGCCATCACCACTACAATTAACTCTGCCCTTCACCCTCTGTAAATCAGGCAGTTCAGACACACCAGAGCTTGATTGCTTGCTGTGGGACCCGCACTTGGCTCTGGGAGCAACTGTGGGTGACAGAGACGGTCCCCAGGGAAAAGCTGACTCAGGGAAGAAGACAAATGTCTTGGCTTGCAGAAAAAAAACAACTGAGGCTGAGCTGGGGAATGCCACTGAGATGTATATCCGGAAATAACAAAGCCATTTCCAGAGGGGATTCGGGTCTCCCCTCATGCTGAATCTGCAGCTGCAGAAGCACATCAAACCCAGCCCTTCAGACTGACAGCAGCTGAGGTGCTGTGGCCAAAAGAGACATCCTCCATCAGGCTGGTTGCCCTGGATGTTCTCCGTGTGTATCCCTGTATATAACGCAACCCACAGCCTAAATACTGCACCTGGGAGGGAAGGCAGTGGTCCAGACACAGAGGTGAGAGATCTGTGCCTCTGAGGACAGAAAGACGACACCTAAAAGATGTCAGGAGAGGCATCACCGACAAAGAAAAGCTCTCCTGTATCCTGTACCGCCTCACTCCACTGCCACCACTGTCTTATTTGTCTGCAGAGACATTTCTAATCATAGCAGCACTTCCATTAGCTCCCTCAGGAGCTGGATCCCTAATGCATTAATGTCAGGCTAAAACCCCATTCTGAACCATTTCATCCCATTATGGTCAGTTTTTTTCCTCTTTGCCTCACTCATGCCGGGGACTGTTAACAGGGACACTGAGCAATCGTGTTCCTCATCCTGGCGAGCCCAGATGTGTCTGCAAAGCCAGGAAAGCTACTTTTCTGCCTCCAAAGGATCCTTACGGGTTTTGGACTTAGGTTAAAAAGTTATCATCATCATTGAAAACTATTAAATGCAATTGTCAGGGAGTATCTGAAGGACCATCAGGTGCTGCAGGAGCTTGTACGGTGACTGCAGAGAGACACAGAAAATAGACTGAGATAATCCAACCCACTGAAATGGGAAAATTCAGTGGGGAAGTTCAAACTGGGATGAAAGCTTTAAACTCAGGATGCTGGCCCTGAGGTCTGTTTAATAGACACATCTGAAAAGAGTCACTGGGGGAGAGAGACACGTAAAAACTGGTGATGGAGAGATTATACTGCTCTCCATCTCCTTTATGCTGCCTTTCTTTGCCTGTTTTATAAGCTCCTGTTTCAGATTCTCCATCCCAATCCCTGCTCCAAGCCCTGCCATCAGGGAAACAGCAAGAACCAGCTCCAAGTTACAGCCCAGCAGAGAAAGCTCAGAAACAAAACAAAGCCAAAGCCATCTTAATTACGGGGGCTCAGAGCAGGCACTTCATCACCCTTTTCCTTCTCTTTACGACCTGCACTTGTTTGTTTGTGGTTTTGCGGCACTGAGGTTTGAATTTAAAAATCATCTGTTTGGGGAAATGCACGCTACCATCTTAAAAGCCATTTTTCTTCACCTCTGCGTAATGCTTAAGTGATTAAAGTGCTTTCTAAAGGGGGTGGGTGCCATCTGTGCCCCAAACTGCCCCCCCGGCTCTGAGATGCACCATGATGGACTAGCCCTGACTCCAATAATCCCTATCACCTCACAGGTACCAACCCAAAATAAACTCAAAGCCACATTATCACCACCAAAAATGCCACAAAAATCAGTATTTATAGGATCCTAGAATTCCAGAATGGTTTGGGTTGGAAGGGATCTTAAAGCCCATCCAGTTCCACGCCCTGCCATGGGCAGGAACTCCTTCCACTAGGTTGCTCCAAGCCCCGTCCAACCTGGAATACTTCCAGTCGTAGGGTATCCACAGCTCCTCTGGACTCCACAGCTTCTTTGGGCATTTTCCAAAGAGGAGAAGATTGCTTGTCCTAAAATTGTCCCAACTACCCCAGAATGTGACACAGAGTAAGAGCTGTAGGTCTTCAACATCCCTCAAGGAAAACAACTAAAGAAACCATTTCCATTGCAATATACACCAGAAATAGCCAATTATTCACCTAGAACACATAACCCTCAGCCTGCTGAGCACCACATCTGCCCCCTAGGGAGCTGTGGCCCCCCAGCATCCCCCTCCACCAAGACCCTGTGCCTTTGTGATCACATCCTGAGCTGCCAAAGAGAGGGGTTGTTAGTTTTTTAATGATAATCCGGTAGGAAGAAGGAAGAAACCCTTCCCCTGCAGGAAAAGTGTCCCTGTTCATGGCAGAGGGGTTGGAATGAACTGAGTTTAAGGTCCCTTCCAACCCAAGCCATGCTGGGATTCTACGATTCTAACCTGCACTTTTTTGGGCACTAAAAGCGACTTTTCTGGGCACTTCTGCGGGGAGAGGAGCGTGGGGAGGGACTTTCTGGTTCAGTGGCCGGAGCAGCGATTTCGGCTTAGTCGCGAGGCAGAGGTTTCGCATTTAATTTGGCAGGGAGGGGAGCAGGGAGCCGGCGAGGGCTCCTCGCCGGCAGGGCTGGGGTCCGGGGGGGAATCGTTGCGCCCCGGCTGCCCCGCTCTCACCTTTCCCTGCTTTCAGCCTCACACACCATGTTTACTTTTCAACTTCCTCCTTGGAAAACGCTGCTGCGGGTTTGCCGGGCTGTCCCATCGCTCCCAGCCCGGCAGGGACAGCAGGAACCCTCCCGTGCCCTCCAGGGTGCTGGGACACCCCGGTGGCTTGGGCAGGGCAGAGCGCACCCCCTTCCACCCCACCCCCGCAATTTGCTTTCCCAAGGGGAGTCGTCCAGGTTTACCCCACCCTGACCCCTCTCCTTCCTCCCTATGGGGTTTGGATACAAACTGAGGGGTCCACTAAGGGGCAGGCAGGGGGTTCCCCTCTCATCCCATGGTGTGGGGTGACCTCCCCCTCCCGAGCCCCCTCCCCGTGCCAGCCCTGGGCAGCAGAGCCTTACCTGCCCCGTCGATGCCGCTGCCACACCTGCTCCAAGGTGACCCGTGCTCCTCCCCTGCCCCACCTGCCTCCTCCCTGCCAGCCCTGGGTGCCCACAGCCTCCCCGAACCCGAGCCAGGAGGGAAAAGCGGCCCTGGACACCAAAATTCCCCACTCTTGTGCACATCAGGAACTGTCATTTCCAGTTGCTCCCCCAAAACTCTTTCATGAGTTCCTGACTTCTGGCTGTCTCAAGGCTTTCTCCCCAAAATCTTTATTTTCTCACATTTCATGCAATGATTAAATTTCCTTCTATCAGACGCCCTTGTCACCCACCCCATGCAGGGCCAGGAGAGCTGTGTGGGGCATTACCCCACACCCCAGGTCCTTGCATTCTTCACCCCAAAACACTGCATTATTAACTGGATTAATTCCTCCAAAGTTCTTCATTTTCTGCGCTTCCCACGTTTGATGGATGCTCCTCCTGGGATCCCCACTCAGAACCCATATTTCAATCCAAACGCAATTTTCTGACCGGGCCTCCTATAAAACTGAGTTTATCCTTTATAATACTTTCCACTTTCATCTCCAGCCCTGCAAGTGCTTTACAAATGTTAAATAATTAACCCCCACGACACCCTTGGGAGAGAGGGAAGCATTATTATGGCTATTTGTAAGGGAAACTCTGACAGGGCCTTCTGTGCTCCAGCCCTGGGTTTTACTCACTTTTAGGGAACATCTCAGCTACTTACAGCCCTGAGAGCAACTACACCTGCCACAGGGCATTTGTAGTAAGAAAGCTCGATTTTAATGTTTTAAATATTTTAAATATAAATACCGCCCTGTTTTATAAACGACTTGAGGGTTAGAAGTGCTGTCTGGCAATCCCCTGTCTTTTCCTTATATTATTATATTATTATTTTGATTTATTATCATCAAATCTATTCCCTCTCCCTGTCCCACAATGCTGTTTAAAAGGCAAATCTTTAAATAATAAATAATTATTCATTAATCCACCTTTTCTCATGTCTCAGAGAGGTGGGTGCTGCTGGAAAGGAGGAAGCATCCTACAGTCATCCTCTCTTTTATCACTGGTGGGGTTGGATGCCCAAACCCTGTATGGTTTTAGGAGGTGGGATGATTCAAATGTCCCAGAGACAAAAGCCAAGCTGCAGGTATTTCTTGTCTCTCCATGAAATTGTTTCATGAACATCCCAGGAGGTGCTGACATTTTAACCTGTGTCCCACAAGCCCTGGAATAAATCAGAATTAATCAAGGCGTTTACACTCACCTCACACAGGAGGATTTAACCCAAAAAAGCAACTCCCAGAACTGAGGTTGAGAAATAAATGGAAGCAAAAGAAGTGGTGAGATGGAGGGCCTGAGAAAATGAAGAGTTATTTACGTGGGGAGTTGCTGGAAGTTCATGAAAAACATTCCAGGGCATGTCCAAAACTGCAAATGAGACCCTAAAAATGCCATGGAAAATCTTAGTTGTGAGTGATGAAGTTCCCAGAGCTGGCACATAAGAAGGGCTGAGTATGGTTAAAAACTAAACCTGACTCTAAAATGGGAGTTTGTTCATACCCAATGCTCTGCCGAGTCATGTTGGTGTTTCTTGGCTACCAGGAAATTTGCACCTTCAAATATTTGCAGAACCAAATCACGGGGTGTGTAGGGGGTGGATCTTACTATAAGGAAACAAATAACCTCTCTGTGTGCATTTATTGTAGTAAAGACAAACCCTGAGCTGGGATTAAGTGGAACCTCAGTAGAATGTCTCACTTCCACATGGTCCTGAGCAACCATTTCCTGATAAGACAAACCTGAAATTATCTCTAATTTATAGCTGTATCTTCCTAGAGCTCAGGCACCCTTAAAACAGTTCCTTAAACAGCCTTGAAATCACATGTAAAGGCTTTGAATTCATCAAACCTGTGTCCAGTTTGGGCTCTCACCATCCATGGGAGCTGAGCTACCACTAGAATTCTGGTCAGCACAGCACAACCAGCATAAAAAACCCAGAGATCAATTCCTAATTAGCAACATTTCTAAATCTCATTGTCTTCCCATGAAATCAGTCCAGAAAAAAATTCATAATTCCTATTCTAGGAAATGTTGAAGCCTCCAAAAGCTGTTTTGTGTCCTGCCCATCTCTAATTTTCCACCTCCTGATGTCTATTTTCTCCCTGCTCATCCCACGCAGAACTGCAGCTCCTAAACACATCCATAGGAGCTCTGGCAGCAAACAACAGCCTGACAGTCTCTTCACACTGACATGCAAATCTGCAGGGAATCACCAAGAAAACAGGAATGTGCTGCCCTGGGAATCATCTCAGGATGCCCTCTGGGAAGATAAGATGGCACCTGCAGTCTCTACGGATGCAGTGTGTGATATAGGCAGTGGGAAGAGGAGGGCTCAGAAAGAGCTCAGAACTAATTGCTCAGAGAAATGGGGGAAATGATGGAGTGTAAGAGCCAGGAAATTAGTTCCCTTATTTTCCTGTGCTGGCAGAGGGGACGAGTGACAGAGTAACCTGCCATGTGGACACACATCCGGAAGGATGAGTGCACAAGCTGCCTGCAATCTGCAGAGGCAGGAAAACGGGAAAGCAGGTTGGAACACTGGCCAGGCACAGATATTTACCTGCTCCCTCACTGGGATATCGATGTGTTTTCCAGCTGAGATAATGACACCTTGTGGTCCTTCCCCTCCTCCCGCACCCACGAAACCTTCCTAAAGGAGCAGGTGCTGTGGGATGCAGCACCCTCTGCAGGAAAATGGGTTTGTATCTACATCGTCCTATTTCTAAGTGAGCCACCTCCTGGTGGAATCTCCCTCAGCCTTCCTGGCACCCAGGAAAGGATCCCTTCAGAGCATCCTCCCATCTCAGGGCTGTTTGTCACTGAGCGCTCACTCATCGCGTGCAACCCAGATCTCCAGTGATGCTGAAGTACCTTGGAACAGGGGAAGGGGCAGAGACCTGCAGCTGCTCCAAAGCACCATCACCTAAATTTATCCCTCTCCATGGGCAGCTTTATTCCCCACACACTGTGGGATAGGGAGGATATTTGTGGGTAGGATATTTATTGACCTTCAGCAATGGAAATACAGCCCTGGGGAGGTACAAACCGGGAAAAAACAAAGGGGATGGAAAGGGACCCTTTAAACTCAGGCCCAAAATGTGACCTAATGCTTGCAAACACTCTGTTCCCTCACAAAGATGTCCAGGAAGGAGTTTGTCAGATGGCAAAACGAGGAGGTGAATAAATCCGATATGGCACATCTGCAGCTGTGGGGAGCACACAGCATCCGTGCACAGCCAGGCTGGAAAGGGATTGCTTTGAGGCACAGCTTGGCAAGGAAAGCAGACATAAGCAAAGGGAAACCCCAAAGGCTTCTGTTACACTCCCCCATGAACAGATCTGAGGCCCCAGCTGGGTAAGAACAAGTGAGAATGAAATGAAAGCAGGGAGAGCTCAGCCACGATGTGATTCCAACTGCATCAGTCCCAGCTGGATGCCAGGGCTGGAGCATGCTTGGACATGGAAAAAGCATTAATAAGGGACAGAAGATCATTAAAAGGAAAATTATGTATCCAGAGAAGAGTAATAGAAAGGAAGGAGAAAGCAGAGGGTGAGGAAACAGTGACAGACAACAGAGAGAGAGGTGCAGGGAGAGGTGGTGAGGGATAAAAGTGACAGCAACAGCACCCAAAGAGGGCAAAAATCCATGGGAAATTTTAACAGGGTAAAAAAACAACTCACAGCTAAAGTGGAGTAAAAAAAAAAAGCAGGAAGGCAATGAAATGCTCCTCAAAACCACCTCACGTGGAGAGTGAGCCATCTGGGAGAGGTGCAGGGAGCTGGGTAGCCCTTAGGGCTGTGCCGTCAATATTGCCCCCGGGAGTTAGCCAAAATTAAATCTCATCCTGGGAGGTTGGATTTGGGTATTTCCCCTCTCCTTCCAGCTGCCGTTCCGCAGTGATGGAGCAAGTGCACATCGCAGTGGCAGATGCAGGAATGTCATCTCCCCAACAGGGCTCGGCCCCGCTCTCCATACCCACGTCACCAATAAACAAGAGGTGGGGACGCCTTCATCATCAACACCTGGAGTGGAAGAAACGTCTCTGAGTGACTGTGAGATTGCTGGGGACACAAAGCTGCGAGGGCCCAGCAGGGTCAGATGCAGTGAGTAGTTTTACCTGAAAAGAGGGAGAATCAGTTCAATCACCTTGACACATTAATACTGAACCCTTTGCCTTTGAAATTAGCTTTGGGAAGTGTCATTAATACTGATATTTAATTTGTTTCCTCCCCATATTCATCATCTTTACAATCTTCCCCACTGTTCTCCCCAGCACTCACACTCCAGCTCTCATTCACAAGCAAACATTTATAATTTCTGATAATTTTCCTTTATTTTTCAGTCCTAAAAGTTGCATTTCATCAAAACCCATACTTGGGACCAGGGGAGAAGAGCAAATTCAAACCCTGATATTTTCTGACCTTTAGCAATGGAAGCAGAGCCCCAGTGTGCTACAAACCAGCATCTCCTCACGCTCTGCAGAGGAGACCTTGGATAGGAAAGGATTCCAGCCTGCCCTGTAAATCCATGCCCATGAAGGAAGATGTTTTGGGATTTGAGACCTGAGGGCTTGGGGGAGCAGCCTTCACACCTGAGAGGTTGCACTGGGGATTTGTGTTGTTAAATGGCAGAAGAGAGGTGGTAATCAGGGATTAGGGGGTTCCTTGTGGATGCAGGGATGTGGGATGTGGGGTGATGCTGCCGCCCCAGCCTCGGGGACCAGCCGTCACCTGGCACGACCAGACGAGCCTCGGGTGTGCAGGATTGAACCCTGGGAATATTCGGGAACACTAGGGGGTGCTGAGGGCCTGCAGAAAGGTTCCTGCACCACCACCGAGGGATGCTTGGGGGTGTGAGGGGGCAGGTCTGGGAACCGGGGGCTGCACCTCCATTTTGGGGTTGGGGGGAGCCCAGTTCCAGCCAGTCCCACACTACCTGTGAAAAGCTCCTTGTGTCACTTTGCCACAGCCCTCCCTCTCCAAAGGCACTTGGCAGCAGCTGGGCTGCCACACTGATTTCAGGAAGACCAGCTCTATCCCTGTCCCTCCCCCTCCTTTCCTGGGGTCATCCCAGACATCACATCTCTGTTTCACCAACGGGGAAACTGAGGCACGGGGCAAGGCCTTACCCAGGGCAGTTTCCAATCCTACTCACTGTCCCAACCCAACAGGCAGCATCTATTTTCCAGCAAGGAGGTAGCACTGCCTTTTGGGGGGCCCTGAAACAAATGCCAAGGGATTCAAACCATCCTTAGAAAAATAAGGATTGCAGCGAAGTGTTTGTTTTCAGCCACCTTTGGTGCTGCAGCTTTCACATGCACGGATGAGTTTTCCAGCAACCTGTGAGAAATGAGGGGGCTGCTTATTAGGGTGAAAACTCCTCTTCCCCAACCCCCTTTGCCCACCATCCCCTTTCCTCCTCCCCCCGCAGGCTCCAGTTACGCGGCGGGTCCATAAACAGCGTCTAAAATAATTGTGCAGTTGTCACCGCCGGGAAGGGAGGGGGGGACTATTTTAAAACGCCCGGCTTAGCCCAAAGGGTCGAGGGGATTGTGGCACAGCCCAGCTGTCCCCGCAGAGCCGGGCGGGGGCTTCAAAGTGCCAGGCGGGATGTGTCAGCGCCAGCCTGTCCTGGGACGGGGGAACCGGACTGGCCGAGAGGAGCTAATGGTGTTTTGATGTGTTGCTTCAAGAACAATTGCTGGGGCTCGGGAGATGTGAGGAGCAGCTGGGAGAGACCTGGGGGTGATGGAAGGAGGATGAGTGGAAGGGAGGGAGGAATAAGAGGGAGGTTGGGAAACGGATGCAGCTGTGGGGAGGTTGTACATCCCTTTTCTCTTCAGAATTTGGGGGGAGAAAACTCAAAGTAGGGGGATGCTGCTGTGCCTCTGCTCCAGTGCTGCAAGCACTGGACAGGGGAAACAGGGACATGAGAGTTCCAAATGGAAAGAGTAAGTTTGGATTGGATATTGGGAAGAAATCCTTCCCGGTGAGGGTGGTGAGATCCTGGCACAGGTTGCCCAGAGAAGCTGTGGCTGCCCCATCCCTGGGAGTGTCCAAGGCCAGGTTGGACGGGGCTTGGAGCAACTTGGGCTAGTGGAAGGTGTCCCTGCCCATGGCAGGGGGTGGAATGAGATGAGCTTTAAGGTTTCTTCCAACCCAACCCATTCATTCTAGGATTCTATGTGCCCAAAGGGAAGCACATCTCACTAAAACATTTCTCCTTGTCCTGTACTATTTCTGACAGCGACACGGGCAATATCTCCTCTCACCAGGCAAAACTGAGAGTCTGGAAGAAGAGAGAAACACCAACATCTCATAATCCCATGGGATAACCAAGCTTTAGCACTGCCATGGCCGTCAAGGCAAGGCTTCCCCATAGCTCCATTCAGACAATACCTTTCTGCTGCTTCTAATGTTAAGAGCTGATGGTTAAAGTATTACTGGTACCCATCAGCCCTAAGCAAACCCAACCTGCCGTTCCTTCTGGTCAGTGTGAGGCTGGATGGATGAGAAGACAAGGATCTTGTCTTCATCTTGATCTCTTCTTGTTTTCCTGTTCTGCCTGCTTGTGAGCAGGATTTACTCCCTCCTGATGGCCACTGGGAGCTGAATCACAGAATCCCAGACTGGTCTGGGTTGGAAGGGGCCCTAAAGATTATCTGATTCCGTACCCCTGACATGGGCAGGGACACCTTCCACTAGACCAGGTTACTCCAATCCCTGTCCCACCTTGCCATCAACTATTTACAGTCTCATCTAAAGACCATCAAGGTCTTTCCCACATATCCTGTCCTCCAGGCATACCTGCATAGCTGTGTTGTGCTATCCTGACCTTTTAGTTAAGTGGGGGGAGGTTTGGCAAATTCAAATGAGGCTTCACCTCAGGATGAACCATTTAGGAACTGCATGAAGCCATGTGAGGACACTGAGGGCACTTGGTGTGTTCAGCTGGACAAGAGGAGACTGAGGGGAGACCTCAGTGCAGTTCCAACTGCCTGGGCAGGGGCAGAGGAGGGGCAGGGACTGAGCTCTGCTCTGGGGGGACCAGGGACAGCACCCAGGGAATGGCTGGAGCTGTGTCAGGGCAGGCTCAGGTTGGATCTCAGCAAAAGATTCTTCTCCCAGAGGGTGGTTGGGCACTGCCCAGGCTCCCCAGGGCAGTGGGCACAGCCCCAAGGCTGCCAGAGCTCCAGGAGGGTTTGGCTGATCCCCTGGGGCACAGGGGGTGAGCCTGGGGCTGGGCCTGTGCAGGGCTGAGGGTTGGACTGGATGATCCTTGTGGGTCCCTCCCAACTCAGCACATTCTGTGATTCCACGATCTCAGAGAGGTTAAAGACTCAGATCACTCACCAGATGAACCCTGAGGATTCCCAGCACCAGGCAAGAGCCATCTTTCAGCAGCTGTGAGCCATTTTTTAGATGGGTTTGAACACTTCTGCAAACACCGAGACTGGGGGATGGTGGTGGAGGGGGGCAGAGAAATGTGAAAAATAAATTGTGTTAATTACCAGTCCATTTGTATGATGTGAGGCTGCCCTGGTCTGACATCTCATCTCCCTGAGTGGCAGTTTGTCAGGTTTTAGGCTCTCATTCCGGGGTCCCAGAGGGATCCCTGTTTCCCCACACCCCACGGGACGGCAGCTGCTTCTATCCCTCCCGTCAGAAGGTTCCGCCGGCGCTCCAGAAACCATTTCGGCAGCATTTGTCGCAACAGCCCCTGCTAATCTCTCTTTCATTTGTAATTATTTTCTCACCCCAGCGCTCCGACACCGACACCGGAGCCGCCCTGCCAGCCCGGCCCTGCAGCAGCCCCGGCCGGGCCGGAGGGCGGATGAAAAGGGCCGCGCGGGCGGGCGCGGAGCGGGGCCCGCCGGGCTCGGGGGCTCCACACGGGCTGGGGCTGCCCCGGGGCCATTGAAGTGGGCCGAGGGACGGGGCCAGCGGCTTTGAGCAGCCCGAGCTAGCACGGCCAAGAATAATTGAACAAATAGTTCATCTGGTGAGCCAGCAGCTGTAGGGAACAGGCGATTTCCAGAGGATTAGGGGGGAGCTGTGAAAGGGAGCTCCCATGGGAAGCCTAAAACCCTCATCTTGAATTCAACTGGGCAAGAACACATGTTGGAGCCTTTGACTTACTTTTCAAGCAACTTTTCTCCCCCCACTCCATCCCCCTTTTTATCCAAACTACTCCACAAACCAGAACGTTTCAGTTGTTGAAGCACAAGGCAGGAAAAATGGGATCCATAGGAGTAAGATTAATTACTTAGTGGTAGTTGCTTCCTAGATGGGGTTTTCCTATTTCATTTTGGTCTAATCCTGACAGTTGCATTCATAATTATTTCTCCAGCATTTCCATTTATTGGGTTTATAGTAGGAAGAACTAGAGATGGCTTGTCAAGCAAAGCTGAGCCCTGACATGGAGCAGCCACTTCACATTGCTGCCTCCTCTTCCTCTGCCATGGCACAAACACACAAAACAAACACTCTCCACCCAGCTGCTGCTTCCCCTGGGGGAAGTCAGAGCAGGTCTAATCCCCAACCCCTCCGCTTTGGATTGCATGTGAATAGATGAAGATAAGGCGCCTTGGGAGCTCAGCTCTGGAAACTGCTCCTGAGCCTTGTCCCACGGGGTGCTCCAACCTCGACCTGAAGGATCATGTTTGGGAGAGATCATCCTGGCTGTACGTCACAGACCTCCCCTCTCCAAAGGCAGAGGCTGCATCACCCAAACGAGGCCCTCCTAAAACCTGCCTGAAAACCTGCTGGCTCTCGCTCAGACACAGATTATGGATCTTTCTGGCCTTATTTGCAAGGTCAGGAGCCTTCAGTAGTCTGGGTTTACATTGCTCAGAAGTCAAGTGACACAGAGGTGGCCCTGTGGAATTGGAGATTCCCCAGGGAAAGCCTCCAGCACCTTCTATGCCCACTCTCAATCCACCTGCAGACCACCTCAAAACCAGCTCAGTCCACCAGCAGATACCCAGAGGAGTGAAACCCAGTGAGCATCACCAGGGAAAAGCTCACCCTGGCCAGACAGACCTAGGATGAGCTGCTGCCTTGACCTCCCTCTCTCTCCCTTTGCTGTGGAGTCAAAACAACCAGCTTGGGTTAAACATCTCATTTTCAAACAGCAACATGAGATTAAAGCCCATTTCCCAGCCAGGGGCAGACTCTGGTCACCTCTGTGGCTGGGCAGACCCTCCAAATCCAACACCAAAATCATATACAGGTATTTACCCTGACACAACTCAAGTTTGGGGTTCTCCCCAGTTCCCCTCCTTTGCCTAAACCGCACCATATTTAAAGATGAAGGTCTAATGGCGTCAACACTCAGGTCACAGCAGGTTCCTTCCAAGCCTTGGTCTTCAGGAGACAAGAGGACAGAGCTGGTGAAAAGCCCTAAGCTCAGTGGCATCCTCTCTTCCCACCACTGTCCTCAAACTTAATTTGGACCAAGATAGAGAGATAGTTAATGATATAATCTATCGGTGGAGAGGCTTGGACAGAATTGCACACAAATCAATATGATTGGCAAAAATGTCCCCTTTATTAGAGAAAGGGCAGCTTATATGCTGCTTGTGACACACAGACATGTGATTCTTACCCAGGTTACATTGGATACATAAGAAAAACATACTGAGCTGTACATTGCCAATTGGACCACAGCAGGTGTCCATAAAACTTGTTTTTCTGCCAGTATAACTCCTCCTTCACCTTGGCACAAGGCCCGCAGCCATATTAGTGTCGCAGTAATTATTAGTGTCTGCACCCAGTCATGCCAAGGCAGAGGTCATAGAAATGCAATGGAAATTGTTCACACAATTTCTATCCTCCGACAATAATCACTATTTTCAGAAAATTAGTCCTTTGTTGGGTATGTATTTGGCAATTCCCACAGCTGCATCACCAGCAAGGAAACCTTTGGGGATGGGTTTTACCTAACTCCAGTCACTCAGCAAGAAAATAAACTTTTAAGCCCTTCACTTGCTGGTACAAAACTAGTTTTTACTGCCTTTTCACTGGAGCATTATTCAGGCTAGTTTTAAATTCATAGGCAGTGAGAACTCCCTATACAATTATAGCAACTTCTAATTTTTTTTTTATTATAGTGGAAGAAAATGTGACAATATCTGAAGGAGAGATTTGCTGGGAGTTATTAAACCCAGAGCTCTGTGAGCAGATTTCAGTTTGGGGAGGTTGTAAAACACTGGCTGCTGAAAATTCTCCAGGAAAAAAAAAAAAAAAAAAAAGATTGTTCTGTGCCATATTTCTCAAGGATTCGCAGCCCAAAACTGTCCTTTTCTTGGTGTTCAGTGAATCTGTGGTTTCTGCTGGGTGCCAGCTTGTAGGTAAGAAGGGGTGAGTGTGGAGAGGATAAACATCCTCAGAGCCTTGGATGGGTCACTCAGCACTAAAAGCAATCATTATCAGCTTCTACATTTGGTGGAAGGGGGGTGATTTCTACAAAAAGCCAAGTTCAAGGCAGTTCTAACAGACTTCAGTACATAAACCACAGTTCAACTGGAAAAAAGGGGATAAACCCCCCCACTTTTAACTTATGGGCTGACGAGAGCTTAACAAAAGGAATCTCATTTGTTGGATGTTTTTTAAGTACCCTTCAATCATACCACTCACTGGAGAAACCTTAAATTGAATCTCAGTCCTAGAAAATGCATTACTTATTGCTGAATTGATGTCACTGCCAAAGAATTTTCTCTGGGCTTAAGCTGTCTGCAGCAACACGTCAGTGGCACGTTCAAGATGTTTCCCTATTTGTGGAGAGAAATTTCTTGTGTTGGTTCTTCACTCTTCCCCTTTCCCCCTGTTTTTATTTAAGTCCTTTACAGGGGTGTGATGTGCCTTTGGAGCTGAGTGGGCTGAAGGAAGCAGGGGTTCGCTGGAGATGGGAATGTTCATGTGTGTCATGGAATTGTTTGAGTTGGAAGGGACCTTAAAGCCCACCCAGTCCCACCCCCTGCCATGGGCAGGGACACCTTCTACTAGACCAGGTTGCTCCAAGCCCTGTCCAACCTTGCCTTGGACACTCATTCCACCTGGGTTTTGCCCAAAGCATCAAGGATTCAACTCCATATCTCCCCTCTAACCCACCTCCCATTGCTGGATTTAGTTTAGCCAAGTATTAAAATCACAAAGAAGGGGCAACATCTCCCAGTCGTTTGATCCGGAGCCTCTACACCCCAGGACGTGTTTGTCTCTGGAGTTTCGAGGCGGGTGAATCGGTGACAAACACGTTATCAGTCAGGAGCCTCTCACTGTACCTGGCAGGGAGGTCACACCTTGTTTGCACTGCCAGGCTGCAGCTCCTGGGACACACTGCCGATAGCTGAAACTCTTCCAGAGGTGGCTGCTCCAGGTCCCTGCTCGGCACAACATCCTGCATCACATTATCACAGAATCCCAGAATGTGCTGAGTTGGGAGGGACCCACAAGGATCATCCAGTCCAACCCGCAGCCCTGCACAGGCCCAGCCCCAGGCTCACCCCCTGTGCTCCAGGGGATCAGCCAAACCCTCCTGGAGCTCTGGCAGCCTTGGGGCTGTGCCCACTGCCCTGGGGAGCCTGGGCAGTGCTCAACCAGCCTCTGGGGGAAGAACCTTTGCCTGAGATCCAACCTGAGCCTGCCCTGACACAGCTCCAGCCATTCCCTGGGTGCTGTCCCTGGTCCCCCCAGAGCAGAGCTCAGTCCCTGCCCCTCCTCTGCCCCTGCCCAGGCAGTTGGAACTGCACTGAGGTCTCCCCTCAGTCTCCTCTTGTCCAGCTGAACACACCAAGTGCCCTCAGTGTCCTCACATGGCTTCAAATCAAGGCCCTTTCCCATCTGTAATATATTACAGTCCATTAGATGTCCCCGTGTGCTGTGGTAAGAGCTGAGATGGCATCACACCTGGGAACACATGGAGACAAAGCTGGACTAGAGTGCAGTAGGTGTCCACATGGTTTCCTGCCTCCTTTCTAGTCCAGAAGGACAGAAACTCACTTAACACATGATATTAAAGCTTCACAAGGTTTGTGAGGAGGCAACGTGTCTGCAACACATAAAACATGGAATCCCAGAATGGTTTGCGTTGGAAGGAACCTTAAAGCCCATCCAGCCCACCCCCTCCCACGGGCAGGGACACCTTCCACTAGCCCAGGTGGCTCCAAGCCCTGTCCAACCTGGCCTTGGACACTTCCAGGGATGGAGCAGCCACAGCTTCTCTGAGCAACCTGTGCAGGGTCTCATCCCCCTCACAGGGAAGAAGTTCTTCTCAATATCCAACCTAAACTTATACACTGTCATTTTGAAACCCTCCTTCTTGTCTTGTCACTCCAGGTCCTTGTCAAAAGACCGGGCAGATTGAAATACTTCATTTCAAAGCACCTTCAGCTTTTCTTGGGATTCAATACAAACAAAGCATCAAAGCCCAAATCTTAATTTCTTTGTGTCCCACTGCAGATTTTTCCTGCCTCCGCATTCTGGTACCCAAACTACAACAGCGTCCCCAGCTTTTACCTTCCCTCTTCATTTTCTGCTGAAAGGCAACCAGAACTCCACTCAGTACTAGCTTTTCCTTAGCACTTGAGACTCATTATCCACTTTTCCACTTGACAGAGCTTTCAAATCTGGGCTTTTCCACATTTCCACCCCAGTTATTCCTTTCCACGGCTGTAATGGCTTTGCTTTTTCCCCCTTTTGCACCACGTGAGCAAAGAACAGCTTTTTACCATTTAAGTGCAAAACCATTTCAATCTTTTGAGCATCAGCTTCATCCAAACATCAGTTTTGTAAATAAACAACCCAAAAAAAAACCCAAACAAAAAACCCTGAATTCAACAGGTGCTTATTTGGAACTTTATGGCACCGAAATTACCAGAGAGGCAAAATTGTCACAATCCCACAACTTGCCTCCTAGGAATGAGGGAAGTATGTGAACCCAGTGTGAGCACCAGAACCTTTCTGACTATTAATTAACTTCAATGTAAAGAGAAAAGGAGGTCAAGCAACATTTCTCTCAGGAGATCCCACAAAGACACTGAATTGCCTTTACAGGTACTTTCAACTGGAAAACACCTTCTTGCCCACCCCTGCTTGACCCTTAAAGGACCCATCAGATCCGTCTTGACTTGGATCATTTTCCCAATCTTCCAAGCCCCAAAGCCTCGTAGTTCATGGTCATTAAATGTGGTCAGCATGGAGATACCCACATGAGTCACAAGGACTCCTGTGGAGAAGCTCTGAAGAGCAAATGCGCAAAGGCCACAAAGGAAACAACATCCCAGTGAAGTCAGTAGGCTTTATGATCACACCAGCATGTAAGCACCTGATGTCTGTCCCTGTATCTTAAGTATCACACTGAATACAGGAAATGTGCTGAACCATTTCTATAGTGCCCTGGGCTCTTTTTATGTGTTCACTGCCTGAAGCCAGATCAATAAAACTGCACAGTAAGGGGCTCTCAACCTACTTCAGGAACGCTGCTTGAAGCCAGGGCTTTGCAAACCCTTTCTTTCCCATCTCCAGGGAGGACAAATGCAGCCAGCCAGCATTTTTGCCAAACCTTTCACTCCCATCTTATTTCACAACCCCTCTGTCTCCCTCCTATCATCCTCCCTCCCTGCACGTACAGTTGCTGATGTCTTCCCAACCAGATGCACACCTGCAGGAAAAGCTGGCATCTTCTCTTTCCAAGCTGTCATAAAGTCAAATAGTTTATGAGTCCATTGATGACAGATAAATTAATTGCAGAAAATATGAATGACTTAATATTTTGTGTGCTAATATATTTTTTTCCCTTCTCTTAAATCCACGTCATGTATAAGATATATCTCAGGCTATTTGGGTCGTGTTCAGATTCCCATGTCTCACCAGCTACTTAAGGTGGCAGAAGATCCCCTGTGGCTTTTGAGCTCCTGGATTTGATGTTTCAAGTAACATGACTCTTTTGGAAAGGTGCTTAATGAACTTTACTCAGCCCAGACTAAGGGTGAAAGGAACAGGGACTTTCAGGGAAGATTTTCACTGGGTGTGAAAGCAAACCCAAATCCAACAGTTCCCACCAGATTCATCCCATCCTGCTTAACCTCAGGGTTTAGGCTCTCTTTGTAGCCATCAGATGGTGAGGAAGTAATTCAAACTGCCCCAATCAGCTTTGGCTGTTTAAAGCTTGTAAAGCTGAACCCTCCATAAAACATGGGACAATCCACAGATTTTATGGCTCTTTGCCCTGTGACAATCTTCCACAAAGGATGATACAGGTGTGTAACTGTTGCATGATTGGATGTCTGGTTGAAGCCACAGATAGTCATTGGGATTTTTGAGGTTTTGGTTCATCCCTGACCATTGGGCAAGTGCTTGTGGACTCAAAGGAGCCCAAATCACACATGTGGGTGACCCGGATACAGATGGAGCAAGTCCAGGTTAAATCTGGCCACAGATCCCTGTCACTTAAGCACTTATTGATGACTAACCCATAACTGCCCAGATAGAGATCTCCAGTCAATATATTAAATCATTGCCTGATATTGATCCAACAAGCTTCAATTATCTACTTAGATTTAAAGGAATTTCAGTGTATGGATTGAGGACAATCATCTGTATGTTTTATGCAACAGAGTATTGATGAGCAGGCAGAAAACATGACATCTAAGGAATGAGTAAGATGGGGTGGCTCCGTTGAGAGGAGGTGTTGAGGAGGGAGGAATAATTAAAGCCATGCAAAAATATTTAAGTGAGGTAGTGAAATAACCTCTGTTGACTCTCAATAGGTTGAGTAAGGAATGAAGTGGAACTGGAACAAAGGGATTCTAAACATCTAAATTTAATGAAAAAACAGAAGAGATTCCTCACAGAAATATGGAATTCCAGTAATTGGTGGGTTTTAAGGACAGGATAGACAAAAGTGTCAAAAGTGGATTAGACAAAGTTGTCTCTGCCTTTGCACCTGGATGGGGTGGGGGGGGGTAAGATGGTGGTTCAAGGTTGCTCTCCATCTCCGCTTCACAGACTTGGTGAAAAATATTTGGACGTGGTCAGTATTGAGACTGAAGTGGATGTTTACAGTCAGACATGTTCTTTACTAGTCTGCAGATCTTACACTGCCAAAGTCAATGGTAGAGATAAGAACAGCCCTCCTTTTTTCTCTAATTAGTCATTAAAACAGGGTAACACTATAGGAGTGCTGCCTAGAAGAGCTGGGATTAACAGTGGTTACATTGACTGCCCCCACATCTTTGCTAGACTTTAGAAGAAGGTCTCAAACCGAATGACCTAAATAACAATGCTGTGTTTGGTCTGTGAATGTGATCCCTTCCTGGAGATGAATGAGGTCACCTTCCCATTTACTTGGCACCCATTAGGGACAGGATGTGTTGTGAGCAGCCAGAAGATGAGGTTGTTGCTCCCACACACCAAGACAAGGTTGTTGACTCTGCAGTGCTACACAGAGTGGACTCCGAGATTGTCGACAACTCTGCTATTGGAGGATTTCCCCCAAATTCTGCCACTGATTCCTGTGGTCCTTCTGCAAACATTTCACTTCCGCCACTTTCCAGGCTGGAGGTGCATTATAAAGCCCAACACGACCAGCTACTGGGCAGAGCAGCATTTTAACACTATTTGGGCTCAAAGTAATGCCATTGCTCTATATTTGCAACAGATTTCTGCTCAGCGTAGTAACACATCACAAGTGAATTCCACACTTCAGTTGCAATGACTGTTAATTGGGTTTGTGCTTTTCCAGGGGAATAATTATTTAAACAAGAAGGAGTAGGTTCCTCCACACTTGATATTTAGTCTTTGGGATGTCAACAGAAAACAAGTCCCAAGTGGCAGAGACCATAGCACAAGCCAAGCAAGCACAGCAAGGTCTCTGTTCCGCTCCCAGGGAGGACAATTTGTTCTGGTAGAACCATACTGACCTTAGGGGTTTTGTTTTTCTGGCATATTCTGGGGTAGTCTGGAGGGAAGTATGAGTTCCTGACTCTTGAGCCATTCCACCTTAATGGAAAATAAATAAAGAAAAGCTTGAAATCGTATGAGAATGAAGCCAGTGGAAGAGAATCTGGAGAACTGTGCTGTAGAAGACACCCTTGCTATAAAAAGTGACTTTTGATAATTGCTGGAAAAGTGCCCGAGTGTATTTTGGGAGAGAAGGGAAAACAAATAAAAATTAATCTATGACCTAATGTTTCTGGAACCCATCCACCAACCTGGGTGCCCTGTGGCTGTTTAAATTTTTTATCTCCCTTTCCAGCAGGCGTTTCACAATGTGGATTGCTTTGTGAGTGCGAGGCAGAAGCAGCGAGGTTGCACCCTGTCAAGGGCCCTCTCTGGTCTCTGCCTGGGATGGCTCTTATTCAGGTGAAGAGCAGATAACACCTCTGCAGCCACTTCATCATCAGCTGTCACAACCTGAAGACCTCATTAGGATGGAGACATGAAAAAGAGCAATAATTAAATTGAGATGTAATTAGACAGATGCTCCATAGATTTACTGCTACTTCTCTGCTACTATTGTAAAACAGCAATAAAAGGAGAAAAATTCCAAAGGCAAAATATGAGTAATAAGAGAATGCAGTTATTTATGATTGCATATGTCATTTCTGCTATGGTTTAATATATAAATATATCCGGGATGATCCTATGAAGTCTGTGGCTGGTGAAGTTTCCTGGATGTGTTTTCCCATAGGGAATGATGCTGTGATCTCTCGGCTCTGACTGGGAAGTGCTGCTGTCTCGGTGGGTTATGCCATGCAGGATCATGATCCCAGTCTCTTGAGCACACAAATCAAAGCAGGAGTAGCAGTGAGATGTAAGTGGTAAGAGATAAAGGAATTAAACACTGGATCAAGAGTTCATGTACCACAAGTTGGTTTTGCCAGTTTTCCAGACAAATCTTCTCTTCAAATGTGCTGTTATAAATTAATCCAAAGCTATTGGAATCAATATTTTTCCCTGCTGGACTGGGCTTAGCAAGAAGCTGGTCCTGATGACAATTACATTTGCTTTTGGCTGTAAAACCACTGTGACCATATTCATCGCTTACTGCAAATTCATCTGTGATTTGGGGAGGTCGATGCACTCAGAAAAAAATAATCTGTGCCCTTTTGCATTAGAGACTTTTGAGCCTATCTGACTTCTGCTGGCCAAGAAACATCTCTAAACTGGTGGTCCAAGTAACTACACTGTTTATAACCTGTCGGTCCAAGCCCTGCTTCTCTATTTCCTGAGGACTCTGTTTGTAGGAGGGAGAGTGGCCCAGCCCAGGTGCCCTGTAGCTGTGACAGCTCTTGCCCTCTTTGATCTGGAAAAGGGCATCCACGTCCCCAAAATTGCTCCTCCAGGATGAGGGCTGTGCTTGAATTCATCCTGTGTGAGAGATGCTCCCGCTCAGCTCTGCCCTTGTGAGACCCCCCCTGCAGAGCTGCCTCCAGCTCTGGAACTCCAACAGCACAAGGACCTGGAGCTGCTGGAGCAAATCCAGAGGAGGCCCCGGAGATGCTCTGGGGCTGGAGCCCCTCTGCTCTGGAGCTAGGCTGGGAGAGTTGGGGTGGGGGGGGGTGTTCACCTGGAGAAGGGAAGGATCCAGGGAGATCTGAGAGCCCCTGCCAGTGCCTAAAGGGGCTCCAGGAGAGCTGGAGAGGGACTTGGGACAAGGGATGGAGGGACAGGACAAGGGGGAAAGGCTTCCCACTGCCAGAGGGCAGGGTTAGATGGGATATTGGGAAGGAATTCTTCCCTGGACGGGTGGTGAGGCTGGTGAGGCTGTGGCTGCCCCATCCCTGGAAATGTCCAAGGCCAGGTTGGATAGGGCTTGGAGCAACCTGGGCTAGTGGAAGGTGTCCCTGCCCATGGCAGTGGGTGGAACCGGATGATCTGAATGATTTTTCAGGTTCCTTCCAACCCAAACCACCCCGTGTTTCTGCCATCATATCTGTGCTCTGAACCAGCCTCAGCCCCTCCTGATTAAGCTTTACAGAGAGTCTGGAGGTGAAGGTCTGCTTTAGGGACACGAGGCTGGTGTGGGTTTGTTGTGTGGAGTGACACAGAGCATCTCCCATGCCCAGTGCCAGGGCTGTTCCACTCTGTGATTCCCGTAGGGCTAGGGGACACTGGGAGCATCCAGGTGAATTTGTGACTCTTGGGGGCGCTGGGCTTTGGGACCTGATCTCTAGACATCAGTGAGAGCTTGGTCTGGACAAGTGCAGAGACAGTTTGGGACATGAATCTTTACCTTGTAACCTGCCTGCCCTGCCGGTCTCAGCCTTTCAGCTCAGACTTGAGCTGTGCCATGTGAGCCCACATTTTCCATTTGATTTTGCAGCCCGTGGGGCTGTTTGTACAAGATTGGCTGGTTGAGATGTGAGCAGATTACAAATCAAAGGGAAGGAATTTGCTCCAGAAAACGCAATGGCAGTGATGGCTCCCCTGAAACCTTCATCAGATGTAATTAAACAAAGCTTCATATTAGGAAAGTGCTTGTACTTGCTGGCTCCCTTAGGCTGAACTGGCTCTTGTTTCCCCATCAATTAACTCTTTCGGGCACGAACAACCATTGAATCCCCCATCAAAGCACAAGGCAGGGCAGAAAGCTCATCCCTCTGCTCTCCCACAGGAAATGGAGCAACAACACCACTCAATCCAAGACCAGAGAAGCCTGAAACAGCATCTTTCATCCCATTTTTTAGCTCTGCAAGACCATTGAAGAAACAGAAGTGTTGCTGTTTCACCCACCACCTAAAGATGGAGCAGATGGAGATGGCTAAGGCATAGGAGACTCCAGACCCCAAAAGCCTAATTCTCTGCACTTGATGGAAAACAGCCAGGACATGAATTATTAGGTGTAAAAGTCACATTTTCCAGCTTCCCAACAGTTAGTTTCTCTCTGCAGTTCCACGTTTTCCCCGTTCAAGTGGGGCAGTAGCTCATTGCTACAGCAATCCCTCCTCCTCCTCCTTGGGACCTGCATCCATGCCGCGCTCCAGGGGAAAGCAGAAGCTTCAGGGAGAGCATTGCTGTAGGGAGAGGGGCAGGATGATTTAGGAATGCCGTGTGCTCTCCTGGTGAACAGGGTGCTAAGCATCTGCCCACAGCTCAGAGAGAAAATAAGCTGGGAGAAAACATAACATCTCAAAATTAGCCTGCAGCAAACACCTGAGGGCTGTCAGAGACAGCACTGAGAGGCTTTAAGGGCTTCCCATCTCCCTCACCAGTATGCAAAGTTTGGGGCAAAAAGGGTGAAAGTTGAAGGATACAGAAGATCAAAAAGGATGACAACGTTCACAAAAGGAGAGCAGGGACCAGAAGTGCTTTGGGGAGCAGGCTGGTACCAGAGCAGCCCTGGAGCATTGAGATGAGTTGACAGGCAGTGAGAGCAAGTCCTGTTTCCTCCCAGAATACCTTTTCCTCTCACCATTTATCTGAAATGTGCCTATTTTTAAGTAAAGGTTCCCTCCCTGCCAGAGTTCCTTGCTGCCGCTGATCTGGCAGCATCAGGGCATGCAGGGGGTTGCTGGACCACAACTGGGGACCTGGTCTAAGTGGGAGAATTAAACAGCAATGGACTGCAAATGTGAAGGCTAAATAAGCCCCAGGTTCAAGCTGGGGCTTGTGAGGGGGATTAGGTTGTGTGACGTGAACAGACTGACCCTGATAACCCCTGGGAGGGGGGTCAGGTCCTGTGCTCCCAGCTGAGCCCCCACATCCCTCGTTGTGTCCCCACTGAACGAGGGCCAGGCTGTGGGTCAGGTCATGGGTGCATGACCAGCCAGGAGAGCAGAAGCAAGTCCTTAATTCACTGCAGGCTTGTCTGAGGCCTGTGAGTCATTTCACCTCACGCCCCTCCACATTTCAGTTATTTTTGGTAAACTGGTGGTGCAAAAGCATTTTCAGTCTCAGAGCTATTGTGCCTTTCTGTGTGGTCTGGGGCAAACCATGTAACCTCTCTGTGACTCTGTTTACCACAGACACACTGAGGAGCACATCATTTACCTCATCAGGGCTTGGGAGCCTTAATTATTCCCAGACGGATGGATGCTGCATAAGCACAATGTTAGGATGACTAAACCTTCCTGGAGGTGCCTCTAATATCTCTGATTAGTTTGTTTATCCCCAGATTCTGTACCATGGGCATGACAAAAATTACAAGGAGCATGTTTAAGCAGGGGCATGAATGCTGTGCCAGATCCCTCCAGGTCAGAGGGAAACAGATGATGGAAAACCAATTAATTTTTTACAGCAAGAAAAATAGCTACAGGATTAAGAAACATTAATTATTTATTGAACTGCTGCCTTTGCAGGAAAAAAAAAGAGTTTATACATATCTGTATCTATATAAAATAATCACTCATTGTACACAACAGGGTAATAACTTCAGTAATCTGAGCTCCTGTTTTGATACTGCTCTTTTCTCAGAGGTCAATTAAAATAATGAGAGTGAAAATACTTAGGAGCCTCAGGAAGGAAAAAAAACTATCATAATAATGACACGGGGTTGAGCTATGGAATACTTAGCCCATGGTGCCTGGTTGTGGTCTCCAAGGTATGAATTCAGTGTCTGAGTAAAGTAGCTGTGGGTCTGCCCTGAGATGCAGTTGAGCTCCAGTATCAGAGTTGGAGAAGAGTTGCAGCAGCTGAGCAGATCAGCTGCAAGGTAGACACTGACCATGAGCACCTCACTGTCCCAAAGATAGGATTAAATGTATTTTCTGAAGCCACCTTCCTGCTGGTAATCAGGGAATCCCAAAATGGTTTGGGCTGGGGAGGACCTTAAAGATCATTTAGTTCCACCCCCTGCCATTGGGGAGGGACACCTTCCACTATCCCAGACTGCTCCAAGCCCCTTCCAGAGGGCAGGGTTAGATGGAATATTGGGAAGAAACCCTTCCCTGTGAGGGCGGTGAGGCCTTGGCCCAGGTTGCCCAGAGAAGCTGTGGCTGCCCCATCCCTGGAAGTGTCCAAGGCCAGGTTGGATGGGGCTTGGAGCACCCTGGGCTGGTGGAGGGTGTCCCCACCCATGGCAGGGGGTGGAATGAGATGGGCTTGAAGGTTCCTTCCAACCCAAACCATTTTGCATTCTGTGAGTCCTGCCTGAGTACCTGGGATAGGATGAGCTGTGCAAGGCAAAACCTTTGGGATCCTGTTGGTGTCCTTGCCTGGTATGTCCAGGTGCAATCCTCAACATGCAAACACGGGGGCATAAGAAGCAGAATGTTTTAATGCAGCTCCAAACTGGAGTTTGCCATATGCACACACACCCAGGGACAAGGGAACCCCCCAGCATTTCCCAGGAATGACCCTTTCCAGAGGAGACCCAGCAGACCTGAGCCAGGACCATCACAGCAGCAACTGGGAACAAGACTGAGATGAACAGCAAGTCCATACAGACCTCCAGTGAGAACACCTGGGCACGTTTCATCTGCAGAGGGGCCCTAACCCATCAGGATTCCTCAGTACATGTGGCAAGACCTCCTTTATCCAGGTGGCTGGTGGATTTGGAGGCTCTTCTCCAAGCCTCGAAGAGCCGGACTAAAATCACCTCTTCAGTCCAAACAGTGAGTCAGCAGGTGGGACTTTGACAATTCCATCCCATGGGAGATCATTACATCAACCAACTTCCACATCCAGGGCTGACCTGGGTATAGATAAATAATTTAGTTACAGGAAACATTTTTTTTTAATGCAAGAGAGGAAAAAAATGTCAGATTTCCTTGTCTGGGCACCCAGTGGGGTCATTTCAGCAAGCTCAGTGCTTCCAACAGTTCAGATTTTTGCAGAGACCTGTTTGCTACATTTTCAACCTCACCATGGTCTGCCCTGCCCACACACCCCCCTGCCACGGGCAGGAGCTTCTCTGTCTGCTGCTCTTTCACTGCCTGAATGGTCTTAAGCTAATCCTCCTTTGCCCCTGATTATTTTTGGCCAAAAGCAATGCAATCATTGTGCAGTGACATCAGTAATTATCAACACAGAAGCACAGTAATTTACCAGGTGCAATAATTAGGCACTCCCCCCCCCCCCCCCCCCCCCCCCCCCCCCAAAGACCAACTGGCCCTGCTTGTTCAGGTTGAAGCCCATGAAATCTCCAGTTGCTGATGCTGAAGATGAAGCTTTGGTGACTGGAGCAAAGCTAAATGCTTTGCTAACTTGGGAACAAACTTGGCTCCTGAATTTTATTCCCCTTTGGAAACCAGGCCCATGTTTTGGCATAACGTCTCTGACCACAGGAGCTTCAGGCTTCTTTCCTCTCCAGTCAGGATGTGCAAAAGCCAAGGAAATGCCTTGAAACTCTTAATCTGTTTGTTGTTTGGTTTTTTTCAGCCACACAGAGATGGTTTGATTTGAGCCTGGTTCAAGTCTGTGGCAAAGTTGCCAGGAGGGGGAGAAGATAAAACAGGAGGAATTTCCAATGGCTCTTTTCCACGAGTCTTCTTAGCTCTGTCTTCATTTATCTTCCAGTTATGCAGCAACAGAGGTTTTCCTCTGTGGTGTTTTAATCCCAGCCACTTCCAGGAGCAAGGGCTGTCCTGAGCATGGAAGTCCCTGAGGCCACCTGCCTGTCACGACCTAGATTTTGCAATTTACAGCACCACGTTTTCCTGCGAGGGGTGATATGGCCAATTTGTTTTCAAATGTGGTCACAGCGAGGCGGGGACCCCACCCAGGCCCAAACCACCGAGCACACCAAGCTCCACACAGCTTCTTCTAACGATGCTGGGTAAAGCCCACCCTCTGCTGTTGGCCAGGGCCAACACAAAAGCCAACAAGGAGGTTTTTATCACTATGAGGCTCTGGGTTATCCCAACAACCAGATAGGGCAAAAGACTCCCATTGGAATTTGTCGGGGGAAAGGGGAGAGACCAGGAGGAGGCTGTGTCCCATGAGAAAAAGGAATTAAATCTCAGACTATTTCTTCTCCCTATCAAGAAGGATTAATTTCCTAGGATTCCCCTGCAGGGAGAAGTGAGTCAGTCAGACCAGTCCTGGTCTTGATACAGCGGCACAATCCTGGGGCTTCCAAGGGAAAAGCAAGAGACAAAAGTTTGATTCATAAAAGCTTGGGGAAGAAGGGGAAGGGAGAGGAGATGATAATAATAATAATAATAATAATAATAAAAATGCCTAGAGGTGATTTCATAACATTAATAGGTAATGTAGTCAATTATGTAGGCTTATTTTATTTCATCAAAGTGCAGGTGGTGAGCTACAGCTCCTCACAGGTGCTTTTCCAATTAGCTCCACGTATTCTAGGTGAATAAATGGCCCAGTGCCAGCCCTCCGTGCCACCAACAACACACTAATCCAAACTAATCCCGAGGACTCATCTTGCTTCATGTTAAAGCAACCAGAGTCTGTTTTATTTATTATCTCTTGAAAGATCTCTCCTCTCCTTGGAAAAACAAGGAGGGCTCTTTCACAGCGGAGGCCATAAATACACTTCACTCGGCATTCACTGAGGGCTGGGAGACTATCACTACCTCAATTCAATTATTGCCATTATGTAATAGCAGATGAATATCCTGTTCTGCATTTGCTAAATGTTTTCTTTTAATAATCAACTCATAGCCACATAATGGGGCAGCTTATGCAATGAGCTCTTCAGGGAGACATCTGTTTTTCAGCATTGGTAATTACCACCATCGGATCACTAAAATGTATTTATTTACTTTTGTTATTACAACTGGGCGAGCCCCATTGCTTAGGAAAGCAGCAGGCTGATAAACCAGCCTAGTGTGGGCATGGTGTAGGCAGGAATTATCCCAGATAGCCCCACACACACATACCTGATTCACCAGGCACTTTGGGTTTAACATGACACCTGGCTCCTCCTAAAGCGCCTGCTGATGATGTAGGTACAGAGGAGAAGGGCAGAAATGCAGCACAACCATCCCTGGTGGCTTAGTTGGTAACTGTAAATCCAATCCCAGCAAAATCCAAGACCACACTTGCAGAAACATCCATGTTCATCCCACGGGATGGATTTTGTGGGGCATCATCACCAACATTGTGGCTGCTGGAGGTCAGACACTGGGCATTCTCATAATGCTGAGGGCTCAGCAGCTCGCTGGTAATTTGACTTGAGGAAAGGGCCAAAAATGCTCCATTTTGACCTGATGAAGGGAACTTTACAACCTACTCAAATCTTTGGATATCCTTTGCCAGACCTCTGGTGATTCTTAGCAAAATCATTAGGGAAAGGAAGTTTTTCCTCACAGTTTTCCAAAGGAGCTCATTTACCCTATAACTGAGCAAGCTGCTACCAGAGGCTCTCAGAGGTCCTCCAGTCCCTAATTCCCATTAGTTTCACTGAAATCTCAGCCCCTTGCACAGTGTTGGAAGCCCAGTGCTGGGGGTTGGAACTCGATCCTCTTTAAGGTCCTTCTCAGCTCAACCCACTGTATGATTCTATGTTGCTAACTAAAATCTCCTTCTTTTGGGGTTTACCCAGCCACCAGCTCTGAGTCACCCACAGACCCCCAGCACCTCTTTGGACATTCCTGGAAGCCCCATGGGTTCTTGGAGAACCCTCTAAACAAAGCCAAGCACCTCTCCATCATTTGGAAACGATGACCCCAGGTTGGTGGGGAGAAGGAGGCTGCCAGGGTGAGAGCTGGCTGACATCATCTGGATCTGCTCCAGGACCATCAGACACCTGCTGAGCCTCCCAGGGCAATTCCACAGCAGCTGCTGCCCGAACCCACGAGTGCACAAGCGGGAACATGAGTTGTTTGGATCGCTTTGCCTCCAACATTGTTCTCTGGAGTGTTTGAAAAAGGCCTAATGAAAAGTGACTCAGAAATAACTGACAAGTGCCAGCCTCACCTTCTTATTGTCTCATCAGAATGGGAATGACAGTGAAGGAGAAGAGTCAACCTTCTCCATAAGATCCGCTGTCCCAACTTGCCTGCAACTTGCAGGCTGAGGGAAATGTTGACACAGGGTTGACATCTCTGCTTGATTTATGAACAGCTCGAAGGAGGGGGAAAGAGGGGGAGAAGAATTAAACATTATAAATCAATGAGTAACATCCATAACCCCGAAGTGCTTGTTGTAAACAATACAAAACACTGGCCTAATTTTTATAAGTGTAATTTATGACGAGCAATTCCTTCCAAGTGAGAGAATTTAAAAGGAAAAAACCGTCACTTGTTAGAATATCATTAATTCAATCAGATGAGAACTAAGCCAGCCATTGTTCCTAATGGTGGAAAGTCTCATGGGAGCTAATTGCTCCTCCATGATGCCTCTCAGCATGTCTGGATTCAAACCTGTGAGTGCGGGAGGAGAACCATAGCTGGAGGTGGGAGAGGTGATGGGCACAGATGGACCCTCAGCTGTGCAAGTCTTTGTGGCAGCCCTGGGTACCGCGCTTTGCCCTGGCTGGAAACCTGCTTCCAGATATGGAGCTTTATCCCAGCATCTCCCAGCTTGCTCTTCTCTCCAGGGACTGACTTAGACCCTGCAGCAAAGAAATGTGGCCGGGTAATGATCTGATCTCTTGGGCAGTGAGGTCTCAGGGCAACACCAGGTCAGCTACCTCCCAGCACAGCCTGGGTACTGTGGGAAAGCAAAGGGTGCTAAAGGTGTTCTTAAAGTCTGAAGCAATGCCCAGACTGACAGTCAGGGGGTATTTTGTAGCTGGAGTTGCAGCTGCACCCTGCAGCTCCCCAGACTCTGCTGTTCCTGAAACCCTGCAGCTCCCCAGACCCTGCAGCTCCCCAAACCCTGCTGACATGGGTATTAAAACTTCTGTGGCAAGGAGGTGGCATAAAGTCAACCCTAAAATCCTGCTGTTACCTCTGCCTGCCTCATTTCTCACCATCAGCCAAAATTCCCTCTCGTATTCCTCACCTCCAGTGCTGGAAGCTGCAAACAGCACCTGGGGGAAACAAACCCTATTTTCCATGTTGTGGAAGCACAGAGTAAGGAATGGGCCCTTCTCATCCCAAAGATCTTTCAGTGCAAACAGAAAAGCAAGAGATGGAGAGAAAAATTATGTTTTCACACTGACCATCACACCAGGGCTCAGCCAGAGGTCCAGACGGTTACTCTCTCAACTGTGGTTTAAATTAATCCTTTTTAATTTGTGCCACAGCACCTTGGGAGTGCACAGACAGGGGACGGGACAGAGCCCCTCATCCTCTCCACCTAGCTCCAAAAACCATGTCCATTCACACCACGGCTGGATTCAAGTGACCTGGTTTGCAGAAGCAGGAATCAAATCCCAACTGAATTCCCAGCCTTGCTCACAGGAGCCTCTTTGTGTTTATCCCCAGGTTTTCGCAGGTCCCGTCTCTCCCGACTCGCTGTTCGCCTTCAGGTGATTAACATATTCTAGAGCGCTTGGGGATGGAAAGTTCCTCATGTACAAATAAATGGATCTAACAGAGATGTAATGAGGCTGTAATTAGTTAACGTTTGCAGAACGCCGCGCGAGGCACGGCGAGCAGCGCTCAGGAAACGCGGGTTTATTGCTGCAGAAAATGTATTATTGTTGGCACTGAGGGAGCGTTAGCACAGCTCCGTGCCTGCTGTCGGCTCACCGTCCGTGCTCTTTCACAATTGTTATTCCTCCCGAAGGGAAGCGGGGTGTGAAGGCCGGTGATTTGCATCAGCAAACTGCTCCTTCATCAGGGCAGGGATGAGGAACTGCGAGGACACGGAGCGGGAGGACAGCGCTGGGCAGGACCTGGCACGGGGTGCTGGGTGTGCAAAGCTCACCCTGGATGGAGGTGCAGCCTGTGCAAGAGCTTGTCTGAGGTCTCTTCTCTGTGGGCACCAGGCACAGGACCCCAGGGAATGGCTGGAGCTGTGTCAGGGCAGGCTCAGGTTGGATCTCAGGCAAAGGTTCTTCCCCCAGAGGCTGGTTGGGCACTGCCCAGGCTCCCCAGGGCAGTGGGCACAGCCCCAAGGCTGCCAGAGCTCCAGGAGGGTTTGGATGATCCTCTGGGGCACAGGGGGTGACTCCTGGGGATGGGCCTGTGCAGGGCTGAGGGTTGGGCTGGATGATCCTTGTAGGTTCCTTCCAACTCAGCACATTCTGTGACTCTGTGACCTTGGCTGTGGGCTAAATATACTGTCAGACCAGGGCTCTTCCACTTTAAAAGTAATCCTCAAGAGAGCAAGAAATGCCTTACCAGGGAGCACTTGGGCATTGCTGCTCTTTGCCAGAGATGCCTTTACCTCCAGATTTGCAAACAATCTTTAAGCAGCAAATTCAGCATCAAGTTTTAGGGGTTTGGCCCTCCTGCCCCTCAATCCCTGTTTAACCCTTGCATTATTGGTAGGTATCTATAGTTTTGACAGCCTCAGTACATAGAATTTCAGAATGGTTTGGGTTGGAAGGGACCTTAAAGACCAACCAGTGGACACCTTCCACTAGCCCAGGTTGTTCCAAGCCCCGTCCAACTTGGCCTTGGACACTTTCAGGGATGGGGCAGCCACAGCCTCCCTGGGCAACCTGTGCCAGGGCCTCCTCACCCTCACCAGGAAGGATTTCTTCCCAATATCCCATCTAAACCCACTCTCTTTTAGACTCTTTTAGCCTTTTTTTAGAGTCAGATGTCAGGTCTGACAATGGTTAAATATAGCACAGAAGGCTCTAAAGGTTGGGGATTATGTTAAGTTGCTCCCACACATTTGAGTGCAAATATCAGGACTGAGCTAATCATGACTGAATATTGAGATAAGGGGAAAAATATGTTCTACAGACAGCATCTGCCCTTTCACTCTGTCTTTGTGCAAGTCATAGAGGCACATACGTTGCAAAGTTAAGATTGAAGATTTCCCACAAGCAGCTATGACTAAATATTTCCTTCACCAGGAGTATCTGGAGAGTGGATGAAAGCACCCTTAGCAGGTACAGGGACGTGCACCTTACACACACACACACACACACACATAGACGCATCAGCACTGAAGGAGGGGACAACTGTGACCTTTGGAGGGTCTGAAAAGCAAAAAGAATCTAATTTCACTGTATCTTGGATGGAAGGAACTGAGACAGCAAGTTGCATTAGAGACACTTGGCACACTGAGCAATGACATTTGTTTTTCTGGTAAGTTCTTAAATGCTTTGAAAGAGGTGAAACGTGATCCATCTACAACATAAGCTCAGAGTCATCAATTCTAAAGCCACCCTCTCAATTACACCGACAAATAGCATTTTCCTCTACAGAATTAGGAGCAATCTCCATAATCCCTTTGCCATTGTAGCTCAGCGACGATATGCCATGTGGCCATGATCCTGTGGGATGCCAGCCCAGTGGGTCTCCTGTGGGCAGGGCAGGGGGATCACTTGGATGAGGGGACCACAAGGAGATAACTGGAGATGGCAAAAGAGGGAACACTCTGCTGCAAGAGATGGCACTGACTGACCATGGGGCCTGATCAGATCCCCTTGTTGGATATCTGGGAGCTCCATGTGCCCCCCTGATCCCACTCTGCTGACCCTTATCCCTGCCCTGCGATATTTGGGAGGGATAAGGTAGGAAGGCAAGGAGGAACCCACCCAGCCACACTAAAGCATTCTGGGCTGCTAAAGCCTTTCCCAAGTTGCAAAGCTTTCAGTTCGTCTTCCCAGCACTGGTAAGATGGGGCTTGGAGCAACACGGACTAGTGGGAGGTGTCCCTGCTCCTGGTATGAAGGTTGGAACTGAATGGTCTTTAAGGTCCCTTCCAACTATTCTGGGATTCAGTGTACTGAGGAGGGAGCAGAAAAGCTCAACAGAAATGGTCAGAGGACCAGGGAACATGAACTGTATAAAGACATGGAAAGAACTCATTTCCACTGATGCTCAGATTCAGACTGTGAATCTGTAACAAACCCAACATCACAACCTGGCTGCAAAAAGAGCTCTCCCACCCTGACTGTCATGGCAAAGACTGCAAAGAAACCCAAGACCTGCAGCAACTTTGTGGCCTCCATGACTCAAATGATGGATTAGGATGTGAAACACACCTGTGGAGAACACATGGCTGCACCTGGGACAGCAAAGCTAACCCGAAATCCATATCTGAATGAGCTTCACAGAGCCCTGTATGGCCAACTGCACCTTCTACCCACAAACCATCTCTTACCTAAATTTCTCATTCCCACATGGGTCTTGTGTCTCACCTACCCAAACAAGCCTGGCTTTGGCAGGCCAGCCCCAGGAGGGAGAGTGGAAGACAGCTTGATTGCCAATATCTAATCATAATTGGGAATCCAGAAAATACTTGTCTTAGGAATTGCTTAATAATGCACTTAGTGTGTGAAGGATTATCATTGTATAATTAAATACGGAGAGTTTCACGGAGGGAGATAAGAATCCTGTGCAAATGGACAAGGAGGAAGGTAAGTGAGTTTCAGCTTCTGCTCTGCCAGCTTCTCACCCAGATCACTGAGAACTGCCTCAACATGTGTGCCTGGAGAGAGGAGGGCTTGGAAAGCGCGAATGGAGAGGGGGAAAGCCAGCCTTGGCATGTCACTCACTCCTGCCCTATTTGTCCCCCTCTGTTTCTATGAGCTGTGCCCACAGAATCCACAGGAAGCCCTGGAGTGCAACGGGGGAATTGGTGCACAGGAACAATGGAGCCCTGGGGTGTGAATTATTTAGTGCTGTGGAAGAACAATTAAGCTCTGTGAGCTATTAAGGCCAGCCCTGTGGCAGAGTGAGGTTGGAAGAGCAGGGGAGGTGTGACACACACAGGGGACAAGTGGTGTCCAACCTCCAACAGCCCCAAGTTATTGCTTTGGCTCAAGGGATAAAAAAGTCGCTGTTGTGATACTGCAAACACCCCGAGGACTTGCACAGGACGTTATTGCCAACCTGTAGCTGAGCATTTCAAGGGTTGCTGGCTGTTAAGGAGGGGGTGACATAAAACCATACAATTGTTTGTGTTGGAAGCGAACTTAAAAATCCAGTTCCACTCCCTGCCATGGGCAGGGACACCCTCCACTAGACCAGGTTTCTCCAAGCCCTGTCCAACCTGGCCTTAAACATTTCCAGAGATGGGGCAGCCACAGCTTCTCTGGGCAACCTGTTCCAGGGCCTCACCACCTTCACAGGGCAGAATTCCTTCCCAATATCCCATCTAACCTGCCCTTTGGCAGTTTAAATGTGACACCCCACCTCCTTCTGCCTTTGAGCTGAGTTGCCAGGTTGCAGGAGGTTTAACATCCCTTCTTGAGGAGAGAGGAAAAGCCACCAAGGCTGTATCAGATTTATTTTGCTGCTTTGTTGGCAAGGGATGTGAAGTAAACAGAAAAAGAAAAGGGAAAAGAGCAGGCAAGTGGAGGGGAACACAAATGAGAGTAGAGGTCCCAGCATGACATTTTCTGCCACAGAATCACCTACATTTCAGCAGTGGTGCTGCCAGAACGTTGCTCAGCTCCTGGCAGATTCATGCCCCACTTCCTGGGGTTACATGAGCATTGGCAGCACTATTAGTTATGACATTTATCATGGAACCCATAAATCCTCACAGCCTCTCAGTGCCAGGCACTGAGAAAACACAAACCCAAACAAGCAACCCCCTCTTCAGAGGGTGAGCACATGCAGGGAAGACAAGCTTTGCCTGTGCGAGGAGGAGAGAGGATGAAAGGAGAAAGGCAGCTGTTGCTCACTATTATTTTCCAGTCTTTTCCGCCCAGGGAAAAAAATAATTAGAAAATGTGTCTGGAATAACACAGGGATCAATGGGAATGCAGGAAACAACCTGAAACTATATTCTCTGCACCTACTGAGTCTCAACTGGATCCAGGTCCAGCATCATAACTGAGGTGGGCAGTGAGCTTCAGAGAAAAGATCTTCAAACATAAGATGCTCTTGACCACCCTCCCCACCCTGAGCATAGAATCCTGGAATGGTTTGGATTGGAAGAGACATTAAAGTCCATCTCATTCCACCCCCTGCCATGGGCAGGGACACCTTCCAATACACCAGGTTCCTCCAAACCCTGTGCAACCTGGTCTGAACAAGCATCTCAAAAGCCAGAGGATTGTTCTCTCTTTCCTCCCCCAAGGACACTGAAAGAATAAGCAAATAAAAGAGTCAAGGAAAGAGGAAAATGATTCAAGGCCCTTTGGCAAGACAAGCAGTAGGTGAGCACCAGCTTTGTCCAGCCAACACATCCAGGAACAAAATAAAGATGTAACAGAGGAGGGACAGAATATTTATTTGCCTTTTTTTTTTTCTAGTCCTTTTCCCTTTCAGCCAAATAATATTATGCCATGGGGCTTCGACAGTCATCTGGAAAACACACAAAGCCTGTTTGTTCCCACTCCCCTCCCGGACCGGTGGAGCAGCTCTGAGGAACGAGGGTGCAAACCAATGGCCCAGATCCACTTTTTAAAAGGGAGAAGAGGAAGGAGCAGGACAGAAGAGAGAAATCCCTGCAGGGGAGGCAGGAGGAGAGTTTCAGAGCCAGAATTCCTGGGCATGTCCCTTCCACTCCAGTCTTCTATAATTTGGAACAGCACAGCATCTCTTCTCACCCAACAGGACCCTCATTGCACTCCAATCCCACTGCTGAGCCACCAACTCAAATTTAGCTACAGACTTCATCAGGACAATATTTCACTTGCACAACAAATCCCAGGGAATTTTTAATGGTGGACTTTAAGCCCTGCTAAATCGCAAAGATCTGCAGGAAATCTTGAGTGATGACATTGGCTCCTTCCAACCAGGCATTTAGGACACGATAAATTTGGTCTGATCTTAAACTTCCTCCCACGGGGAGCTCTGCCAGCCAAAAAGCACTTTTAAGGCAAATTCAGAATGATGTAATGGATATGTGAGTAAAGTAGTGGGTTTTAGGTAAGCCTGAATCCTTAATAAATTACAGATAATTTGTATGTAAAGGGGTTATAAAGACTATCTGGATACTTTTAATAACTAAATGGTTGAGTGAGGAGAGGAAAGAAGAGATGAGAAGACCAATTAGATATGAATTTAAACAGGAGAAACACTGGCCTGGTGGAATTAAAGTGCTCTGTGGGAAGAGGACAGTTTTTTAAAGCATGGGAGAACCTGGAGGTGGATAGAAGGAAATGAGGAACTCGCTTAAAGACAAAGTTGTTTTCTTTTGTGGGGAAAATAAAAAAGATCACAATATGAAAATCAAGCATTTTGAAGTGCTCAGATTGATCCTTCTTCAACATTTGAGACTTTTTCTATGTCAATGGCCTTTAAGAAAATTCTAGCTAATGGTCTTATCAGCAAAGCACTGATTTATCAACAAGGATTTCTGCTTCAAAAAGGAAGCTTTTGGTGAAAAACAAGGGCTGTTAAGATTAAGCACTAATTTAAATTTTTTAAAAGGACATTTCAATTTTTTTTCAGTTTGATTGCTCAGTGTTCCTCAAATGCAACATAATTCAATTATCTCAGACTCTCAGCATTCCTGTATCAAGTGGGATGTTTAGAGCATAAATGGTCATGAGCTGTTTGCCCCAGCAAGCATCCACGTGGTTCAAGCAAAGGTTTTCCACTCATTAATCCACCCCAAAGTCCCTCTGCACAGCGGAGGATTTACTGTAACCTGGGCAGAACATCACAAAGGGGTTTGCAGGATTTGGGATGTGCCACTCAATGGTTGACTTTCACCCTTGGCATCCCGGACACCCGGCTGGTCCCATGAGCACTTTGCCTGACTCCCTGCATCCCAAAACCTGAGTGTCCCCAATGCTGTGTCCCAGACAGGTTGGTCACCCCATCTTTCTGCGGGAAATTTGCTCAGAGCCACTGACCCATCCAAGACCAGCAGGAAAATAAACACAGAAATTTCTAAAGCATCAGAGTTTGCCGTTGGAACACAGTTTGACATTCATAGAATCACAGAACAGTTTGTTTGGTTTGGGAGGGACCTTAAAGGCCATCCAGTCCCACCCCAGACACCTCCCACTAGCCCAGGTTGCTCCAAGCCCCATCCAACCTGGCCTTGGACACTTCCAGGAATCCAGGGGCAGCCACAGCTTCTCTGGGCAACCTGGGCCAGGGCCTCCCCACCCTCACAGCCAGGAATTCCTTCCCAATATCTCATCTAACCCTGCCCTCTGGCAGTGGGAAGCCATTCCTCCTTGTGCTGTCCCCCCATCCCTTGTCCCAAGTCCCTCTCCAGCTCTCCTGGAGCCCCTTTAGGCCCTGGACTCTTAAGATCTCCCGGGAATCTTCTCTTTTCCAGACTGAATGACCCCAGTCTGTCTCTGGTCTTGCTCCAGCAGCTCCGTGTCCTTCTGACGTTGGGGGTCCCAGAGCTGGAGGCAGCACTGCCAGTGAGATCTTACCTGAGCAGAGGGGCAGAATCCCCTCTCACCTGCTGCCCACGCTGTGGGATCAGCCCAGGACACAGTTGGCTTTCCGAAGTCACATCGAGCCTCTCATCCACCCACACCCCACTCTTTAATGTTGCTTTAAAAATCTGACCCTTTGCTTATCACAGAATCATAGAATATGCCGAGTTGGGAGTGACCCACGAGGATCGTGGAGTCCACCTCCCAGCCCTGCACAGGACACCCCAAGAGTCCCACCATGTGCCTGAAAGTGTTGCCAATACATGTCCCATATGTCTTTTCAATCCCTTTTTCTCTGCCAGGCTGCCCCTCCTGTCACTGCCAGAGGTACAAACAAGGGAGGAGCCCACCACCAGCACAGGCATGGACACTGTGAGGAGGGGCCAAATCAGTGCCCCCCTCCCCCCCAGATCCAATCTTCCATGACCCACTGGTCTGTTTTAGCAGGTGATGGATCTGGGGGCAGATAATTCTGCTTGCTGGTTAATTAATCCAGTGTTACAAGAGTCTAATGACCGCTCCTAATCCCCCTGCAATAACATTGCATACCACCTTTCCAAGCAGGGCCACCTGTTGGGGTGCAATCGGGGTGTTTGGGATCGTGGGGCTACTGGTGATTAGTGCCATACCCACTGCTGGTATTTTATTAGCCCCAATTTGATATGTTATCTGCCTTGTACACTCGATCTA